>NW_026624144.1:142915-149330 GCF_030028575.1 Malurus melanocephalus
TGGATGCCAGGGCAGGTAGAACTGGGATCAGAATCCAGCTCTGCTGGACTGTGCTGGTGTTCCCTGGTGGAATTCCCTCTCCAGGGGGATGGGATGTGCTGCATGAGTTGTGTTTTCACTGGAGGAGTTTTCCTGAAGGTTTCCATCTCCTGCAGCTGGAACAGCTCAGGATTTGGTTTGATCTCCCATTTTCCTGGGCACTCGTGTGTTCCCCTTGCAGCTCAGCAGAGCAAGGTGCAAACCAAGGTGTGAGACCCACAACAACTTCATAAAAAACCACGAAAAGTGAGCAAGGATCGCTTGTTCCTGCCACAGAATCCCAGCCCCAAGTGGGATGAGCAGAAATTCCCTCCCAAAGCCTGGCCACTTTGCTGCTTGTGTTGTTTCTCATTTTTATCTCTGTTTTTATCTCGGGAGCATCCTTCAGTGTCACAGCTCTGCCTGTGATTTGTGTTTCTGTCACTCATCCTTCTCAGCCTGGCAGTTTTTTTCATATATTACATATCTTCCCAGTAGATTGAGCCCAAAATTGCACAAACAGTACAAAGTGATTTTAATTTTAATTTTTTTTTTTTGTTTTCCCTTTTACCAGGTGCTCAGAAATCYGATAATTTTGCTGAGAAGCGGCCTCTGCTTGGTGTGTGCAAAAGCATTGGATCTTCTGGGTAAGAATTTTATGTGTATAAAATAAAACATAAACTGTGATACAATCTAAACACCCACTGGATGACARCTTTGAAGCTCTGGTTCTGTTTTTTTGCTCATGGGATAACATTGGATGTGGTTTTAAACTCCTTTTYAGTGTGTCAACATCCATTTTCCTATGACTTAAGCTTTTGGAAAGGAATTAAAAAAGAGCCTCTTGATAGAAAATAAATAAAGAGGTATTTTAAGTTTATTTTACTCTCAGTGGAATCACAACTTTGTGATTAACCTTTTTCTGATATTAATCCAGGTCAAAATTATTATTGTGAARTGTCTAAAACAATCTCTGTGCTTTAAAAAATCATTTTTCAAGCAGCAAATGAATTACAAATACCAAGCATTTCACTGTTGCAGCCACACAGGGTTTATTTGCAAAATCCATGTTAAAACTCTTTCTTTGAGTTAAAAAAATCAGTTTATAGCCTCGTTTTCTACTCTCTGGCCAGAATTGTTGTATCACTGCTCTTATAAAAGAGGCCCTTAAGATATTTTACGTTTGATTCACACAATGCACGGGATTTATCTCTCTACCTACAGGAAAATATTTGCTTTTCACGAGTAATCCTCTACACAGCCACTTAATGGCTGAGCAGTTGAAGTAAATCTTCTTACAGTTGTAAGGCTAATTCTGGGCCACACCTTTTTCAATTAAGGATTTAATCACCGTGTGTGTGAAAGAAGAACTGTCAAATCTGTAACTTTCCCTGTTATTACTGGGTTAAACTGCAGTATTAATGTTACCTACCTCAAATGTTTAAATTAGAAACTAGTTAAAGCAGAAAAATGATTTTATTTTATGTATTTACAACTTGTAAAAAACAGGTTTGGGTGATTTTTCTCCTTTTCTTCCCTGCCCTGTAAGTTTTTCTATTTCTATTTCAATTTCAATTTTAATTTCAATCTATTTCTATTTCCATTTCTATTTCTATTTCTATTTCTATTTCTATTTCTATTTCTATTTCTATTTCTATTTCTATTTCTATTTCTATTTCTATTTCTATTTCTATTTCTATTTCTATTTCTATTTCTATTTCTATTTCTATTTCTATTTCTATTTCTATTTTATTGAAATTAAATTTTATATTTAAATTTCTATTTATAAATAAAATATTTATATTAGTTATAAATTAGGGATGCAGATACAGCTCTCACAAGAGTTTCTGTCTTTATCCAATGTATTTATGTATATAAAGGATGTGTTGGTTTAGTAAAAATCTTCCTTCACACCCTTTTGGAAGCTGAAATACCTGAGAAATGAACAAACTCTGAGAATCATTATTYTCACTGTGTTATTGTATTCCTCAGTTAACAAAAAATAATTCAGATATTATGAGAAGTTTCTGCTTTCCTCAAAAAAAAGCCCTCCTGTGTTTTCAACCCCATAATATTGGCATTTGCAAATAACTTTTTGTTGTTACCATTAATAATTAATTTCCAGATGAATTTCCTGATAACAGATTTTGTTTTCTATCCTTGTATGTTCATTTTATTCTCACCAACAGGATGGAACTTTTGCCTCATATCTTGATTTTCTCACTGGCTTTTGGTGCACACATTTTTATATTTTAAAAGTCAAATTTTCCAGCCAGTAAAATGCCTGAAATGTTTCACAGAGGGCTTGRACTGGATGATTTTAAGGGTCCYCATCCAACCCAAAKCAGTCCATGATTCATTAAATAATCTTCTAAAATAATTGTTTTCACAGCYCCCCCAAAATGCTGCAGCCCTGACACATAAATGGGAAACAGATTGTGAGTTTTGGCTGATATTTCTCTGCTGCTTTAGAGGTTGGTCCAGGCAACTTCACTCTTAGATTACAAGATTGGCAAATTCAAGGAAAACCAAAAAAGAAAAARAAAATCTGCCTGAATTTTGGGGTTGTGGAGGTTTTTAAAGAACACTCCTGCTTGTTCTTGGTGATAAGAAAACAAATATTTATGCACACACAAAATTAATGGATGGGTTTGGGGCATGTTAATGAATTTTTTTGGGTGGTCAAACGTTCAGATATCTCTGTTTTCCCCACATGGGTTATTCAGCCATAATTTGGAGCATACTGGATCTGTAAAAACACTTTCAAATACACCAGAGAGGTCCAAAATGTATTGGATATTTGCTTATTGTTCTGCTCAAATGTAAATGTACCAATGGCTTTAAATTAAGTAAATKCTTCATTTGAACTCATGGAGATGTTTAAAGAAGAACCAAACAGGATATTTTTGTTTTGGATTATTAGAAAATAGTTGAGAATAAATGGAGAAATGGCAAATTTGCCCTTCCTTAGATGATATAGATAAAAAGAAAACTGAAAAGAATAGAAATGACAATTGCAGGAGGGAAATAAAAGTAATAGAAGATTCAAAAGGAAGAGTTTGAGGCCTGGACCCCTTGGGGAGAGTGCAGGAGCTCAGGCAGAGGCCCCTGCAGCCTATGCTGTCTTTCCAGTTTATATTTTTATAAATGTATATTAATATAAAATATAAATAATATAAAAATATAAAATATTTTAATTTTTTTAAATTATTATAAATTATTATAAATGATTATAAATTATTTAAAATTATTATTTAAATTATTATAAATTCTTTAAATTATTATAACTATTATAAAATATAAATAATATAAAATTATATTTTTATAAATGTATGTTTTATATTTTTATAAATGTATCAATTGAATGATATCAAGTGGTGGAAAATTTGGGATGGCTTGAAGAATTGGATGGAGGTCGTTTAAGGGCATGAGAAGCAAGAGGTAATCATTTTTAATCATGGGAGGAGAGAGGAAATTAGARTGAATTAAAGAAGGAGGAGTAGTTGGTGCTAACAAAATGTGTAACTTTGGCTCTGCAGAATTTTTTTTATCCCCCTGCTGATCTGTTTACAAGGCAAATCAATTGGCAGCAGATTTRCAGGAAGCCTGTGCTGCATTCACGTGGCTACTGGAGATGAAATGCTGCTAGCCTTCCCCAGCTTCAGCTCAGGAGCTTTACAAAACAGCTTCACCTGAATAACAGGGCAATTAAAACCTGAATATCTTYCTAATTAATATTTCAGAGTCACATGAGTGCCAAAATCCAGCGTCCACTTCCAAATGTCCGTGGCTTTTAATGTTTGAAATGAGCTGGCTGTGAAATGATTTTCAGATACCAAGGAGGAGGAAATGAGCTCTGGTGAATGCAGTTGTTGTTCCCAGCTTTCCCTGGGATGTTTTTCCTGGAATGCTCTCACTGAGGTCTCACCTGGTGCTGTCGTGCCGTGGGTGGAGCCAGCTCTGAAATGACACAAAAGTTCTGAAATCTCACACAAAAAATGGACTGGGCCAGCTCTGAAATGTGCACAAAAGTTCTGAAATCTCACATAAAAATGGCCTGGGCCAGCTCTGAAATCAGAGAAAAGTTCTGCAATCTCCCACAAAAATGGGCAGCTCTGAAATACACACAAAAGTTCTAAAATCTCACACAAAAATGGGCAGCTCTGAAATGTGCACAAAAGTTCTGAAATCACATAAAAAATGGCCTGGGCCAGCTCTGAAATCAGAGAAAAGTTCTGCAATCTCCCACAAAAATGGGCAGCTCTGAAATRCACACAAAAGTTCTAAAATCTCACACAAAAATGGGCAGCTCTGAAATGTGCACAAAAGTTCTGAAATCTCACATAAAAATGGCCTGGGCCAGCTCTGAAATGTGCACAAAAGTTCTGAAATCACASAAAAATGGCCTGGTCCAGCTCTGAAATGACACAAAAGTTCTGAAATCACACAAAAATGGCCTGAGCCAGCTGCTTGTGATTTTCAATTGTWTTGGGCACCATGAAATAGGTTTCATGGAGTTTGTGAAATAGTTGTGGGCTTTTATTGGACACTGCGCCAAACTCTGATTTTGTGAAGGCTCTCGAGCCTGCACATGTTTAAATTTGTAGAGGACAAACCTAATTTAATTGGTTTTTTTTCTAAAAAGTGCAGTAGGACACAAAGTTGGGCAAAAGTTCTCTCATTTCTGTTACCTTTGAGGATTGCAGTCCCCAAGGCTCTTGTGCTGCTGAATAACTCCAAAGCCTCACGAACAAGGTGAACTTTTAAGATTTCCTGCCCTTCCAGCAGCTGAAAARCATTTTCCTCTCTGATTTCTTTTARRAAAACTCAGTTTAGCCTTAGCAGGTTGTGTGGTGGTTTTTAAGAACCTGAATAAAGTGGTTTGAATTCCTTTTGGTGATGCTGGATGAGGTTGTTACATGCTGAAGATGGAATGTTCTCCATCCTAAAAGGAGCTCTTCAGGTTTCAGCAGTTTTTCCTTGGGAGTTGATTTGTGATTATAATCATGTGCTTTTTTGTGATGTTGAGGTGATGTTTGCTGGTAATTCTGGGAGTTTTCTCACAGATATAAATGCCAGGAGATGGAGCTTTCATGGAATAAGGTGGAGTTTCCATGTGGAAATAGCGAGGGCAGGAAAGCTCTGGAGTTCCTCTGATGCACCAAATGTTTGTCTCGGCRAACCTAGAGTAAGAAATAACCTTTGAACTATAATAAACTGTTAATCTTGGATCAAAACTGCAAGAAAATGAGTATTTGGGGTCAAGCTTTGACCAGCTGGTGAGAACCATGGGCAGTTTTGACCTTCTAAAGCTTTGATTGATGAAGCTGTAAAAAGATAAACCTTTTCCAAACCATCCTTGGGCTGGAGCAGAGCTTTGGGAAAGCAGAGCTCTGAGCTGAGGCACATTTTTATTTTCCTGCTGTTCCAACTGCTGGGTGTGTAAAGATGGAGGGAGGAGATGAAAATATGGATAAAACCATCTGGAGCACAAATCTGTCCCCAGTAACCTGTCCCAAGAAACACCACGGGAAAAAGATAATGCACAGCACCATCCCAGGCAGAGCTGCCGCTCGAAATCCCACTTTAAATTATTCAATACTGTAAACGCTGTAAAGTTAATTAGAAGAGGAACAAACTCTACAAAGATAAATGTGTTTTCAATATGGTTCTCAGGGAGGGTACAGTAGAAAGCAGTGAATGAGAGGAAATTTATTTCTGGCAGTGCTGGAGCTGTGGTTGAACTTTTTACCCTAATTACGTCCCCGCTAATGCCTGCAGCGGTCTGGAATCAAAGTGGCCCTTCAGGCCCTGGAAAGTCTCTGATGTGGCGAGCGTTTGTTGTGTGATGAGGGTTACTTCAGAAAAAAAAAAAAACGGAATATTGTGACAGGATTTTTCAAAATTTCTCAGTTACCACCCACCTCACTTGTTGCCTACAAAAATAGAGTAATTGTTTGCATCTGTGTGTTTTTGTCTGTCTTAGAAATAACTGTTATAAATCAATGTGACAGAGCTGGAGAGCAGTTGAGGATTATATTTTCTTTTCTTACATGTTTTAGGGTTATTCCTGTGTTCTGTACTGTAGGAAGGATTTAAAGGACATTGCAAACCAGAAGTTTCAGGATGATTTAAGTTCTCTTTTCCTGAGGACACTTAAAGCCATGGGATCCTGATGGATCCGTAGAGGATGCTGTTAAATCTGCTTTTTCCTGAACAAGTGCTGTCACTTCTTGTTCACAGTTGGAGCAGCTGATTGCAAACTGCCCCAACTTCCAGCCCTTGTGTCTGTGTTTTACAGAACTGCTGCCATTTGAGTAATTCCCAACAATTCAACAGTATTTGAACTTTGCAGCTGTTCCTAAATGCCATTTTCTCCCTTACCACAGGCCCTCTC
>NW_026624144.1:149599-151358 GCF_030028575.1 Malurus melanocephalus
TGCCATGGCAGTTTGCTGAGCTCAACCATGGATGAGCTCCTTTTAAACTTCCAAAGTACACAAAAAAACCGATTAAACCATCATTTTAAAAATCTTTAAATTATTCTTTTTCTTCTGTTCTAATTTTTTTTTAACAGAATGAATATAATTTAGTAGATTTAGATTTTAAATGTGCAAATTTTAATACATAACCCAGTAAATAAATAATTTCAATCAATTTTGCTGGCACAATTTGAACAAATCCCTCTCCCATTTCAGCATCAGCTGTTTAGGTGGCTCTGTGAGGAGAATTCTGTGTTCCTGTGTGCTTTTCCTTAGAAACTGTAATTTCTCCTGGGAATATCAGCCACTTTTAATTATGAAATTTTTCCAAATTTAATGAAAAGTATTTGATCAAATACTCCAAATTTAGCAAAAAGTATTTAATCATTTCATTCCTCCAAATTTAATGAAAAGTATTTCATCAAATACTCCAAATTTAATGAAATGTTCCACTAAAGGAGGTGACTGCATTGTTGTCTTCACTGAGAGAAAGAATATAACATAAATTAATGTTTATTTTGATATTAATCAATTCATGGAGGGTTTTAGCTTTCAGCCCAGTTGAAGGAAAAACAGAATTTTCCTTTTGCTGCTCCTGGGGCTCCACAGGTAATTATTTTCAGGTCTTATTTCATCATTTCAACGCAGCTTTTGGCGAGTTCAGCCACGGTGAGAACTCTGCACATCTGCAGAGCGTGGTCTGTGATTCAGGTCATAAAACAGAGCARGAAAAATCCCTGAGAACAGATAATTAATGGGCACTTGGGAAAATTCTGGCCTACCTGAATGTGACCAGAGCCTCGGAGCAGCTTTGCTGTTCAGAGCACTTTTAACCATAAGATCTGAGCTCATTCCTGCTCGGCTTCAGTCAGAAAACTCTTAAAACCCTCTAATTATTTCTTGGAAATGGGATTGTTTTCAAGCTCCTCCAAAATCATCGTTTGAGCCCTAAACTGGCACATAAACAATGAAATTTCAGCAGAGTCCTCAGCAGCTGACAGACATCCTCTAATGATCCCTGTCCCAAAATTGGAGCAGAGGTTTTTTTAATGCTGAGGTGATGAAGCGTCGGCCGAGCCCGCGGGGTTTTTGCGCCGGTGATGGCACCGAGGGCAGGGGATGGCAGGTCAGGACAAAGATTTGGGTTCTGATGGCATGTGAGGGGTGAGAATCACATGAATCACAGGGCAGAGCACAGACATGGGGGAAATAACCCAAAATCTGCAGGAATTGGGTACAAGAACCAACAGGATGAAATGTTTGGTGCTTGGCTTTGAGCAGCGGCGAGTGCTCAGTCACACTCGAAGTGGGGTTTTTAACCCATCTTTGGGGTTTTTTTTTCATCTTTTGAAAGATTCTCCTTTTCTCTCATAGTATCTGTTGTAATAATCAAAATTTTCACAAACCCAGTCTTGAATTTTCCCCCTCCAGTTGATGTGTGACAGCTCAGCTACAGATGAATTGGTGCTTTAATGGGACAGGAGTGGTGAATTGATTTAATTGGTGAATTTGAGCTYTAATAGGACAGGAGTGGATTAATCGTGGTTGAAAGTGCTCAGAACTGCAAAAGTCACCATGAAAGGCTCTGTGGAGCTTCAGGGTCTCTCACAGATTGTCTGAGTTATGGAGGACACAGAAAGCAGACCTTAAACCAGTCCTTAAACCAGTCCTTAAAACAGCCCCTAAACCAATCCCTACATGAGCCCCTAATCCTAAA
>NW_026624144.1:151689-153813 GCF_030028575.1 Malurus melanocephalus
ATCCCAGGTGCAGTGAGACCCTACCCTGTGAAGAAACACCTTCATTATAAACCAGCAGAAATAAAATTCCTCCCGTCCTTATAATAATAATAATAAAAAATAGTTCCTGAGCCTGAAATCTGACTCAATTCCCCTGTTACAAAATAATTTCTAACAATATTTTTATTATGTGCCCGTGAGATAATGAAGATGGTGAAGTACAAGGATAAGGTGGAACTTTTTTTTTTTCTGATAAACTTGATCAAAATATTGAAGGAAGATGGCAATAGTGAAATTTGGATCTCTGGTGTTTAACACAACTCTTCCAGTGCTGGATGGAATAATTCCCTCCCTTGGATTGAAAGGATTAGATTTGGGAACACGTGCTGAAGGTTGGCACAGGTTTTTCTTATTTAGAATTAAGTGTTTCCATGCTTTTTGCAATTTGTGGTGCACTTAAAATGTCTCTGCTGCTTTGTAATTCAGGGCTGCACACACATTTTGGGGGAAGTGTCATTTTCTGAGAAATCTTGCCCTGCTTTTCCTGATTTTGAATGAATCTGTTAAGTACYATGAATTTGGAAATTACTTACAGAGTGGAGTTTTTAAGCTTTTATTGTCAAAAGGGAGAATGCAGAGAGCCATTAAATGATGGAAATCCTAATGAAAGCTCTTTCTGCAGCGGTGGTTAAAGAATAAAGAGTTGAATTTATTATTTTTTTTAAAGTTTTCCTCAGAAGGAGGGTGGGAATTGCAGTGCTGAGGGAGTTTAGTGCTAGGGCTGGGAAACAAGGCTGAAAAATCCTTTTCACTTTATTATTTGGTGCCTGGGTTGCTCTGGGTGATTATTGACAGGAGATAACTGAGGGCAATGAGCCTTTTTGTTTTCTTGACAGAGACACAGAAGCCGAAAAGCAAAATATGGACAAATTCTATCAGGCACCAAGAAGTCATTTCATAAAAATAAAACGATCAAAATGTTGGAACCACTCACCATAAAAATAGAGGACTCATTGTTGGTAGAAGTCTTTTAAGACAAGATTAGGTTGCTTGGTAAAAAATCATTTCTTTGAGCTTCTGGGACATTTTGTGCATGGTCTGGAAAGAGAAGATGATCCTTCCAATATTGAAATCTGTTAATCTGAGCAAACCTTCTTCAGGGCCCTCGAGGAGAACAGAATTGCCTTTGTGGTCTCACCGTGTTCGTAATATTGCTGCAAAGATCAGAATCAAATCTCCTGCTTCACCTTTCCAGTGTAAAGGTTCAGGCAGGAATTTTTCCAATATTCAATTAATTAACTCAGCACTCTGGTTTTGTTTTGCTTTCCTTCCCCTTCTGTAAAGCACGAGAGAGGTGGAAGAGGAGCTGTTTAAAAACTTGGGTCACTCCCAGTGTCCTCCTCATTCTCATACAAAAATAGGATTTTTAAAATTAACAATTTATTGGGAGATTTGCTAGGATATAGTAATTATATAAAAAAATTTGTGGTAGTTTGTGGTACAGATCATTTGGGCACAGTTGTCTAGCTGTGCATTTACTGTGTATTATACATTCCTGTATAAACCATTTTATTATCTTGAAGCACTGGGGGTAAACAGTTGGTATTTTATCCTCCAGTTTTCCAGAAAATTCTTGAGCAGCTCAAGAGAGACTCGCGAGTGTTGGGGCAGGAATTGTGTGAAACTCTGTAAAATAAAGCAGAAATGGGCAGGGGGAACACCCTCTTTTACCAATACTCAGGATGTGTTTGCACAGCTGGCAATTTGTGCTCCTTTCCTATTCCTTGACCTAGAAATATCCAAGGTTTTAATGCGTTCTTGGAGGGGGAGAAAGGTGTTGTGGAGCGGAGCTGCCACATCAAAGCCTCTCCCCAGCCCCTAAAAGCGTTTCCAGCGCTGCCTTCCCCGGCCCTATCGAACACTCAGCACTTCTCCCACTCAGCCTTTTAATTCAGGAACGGCCTGGAGGCTTTTATTTATATTGAAATGATAAAAGTGACGCGGAGCGGTTGGAAAGATCGGCGCAGCTCAAACAAAAGTCCATCAGGGATGCAGTGTCAATTCTGAGGAACGTGTCTCCATCCACCTCAGCCATGCAGCTCAGGGGGTGAAGGCCCCTCTGGAGGAGAAATTTACTCTGAGGAG
>NW_026624145.1:0-14457 GCF_030028575.1 Malurus melanocephalus
CCAGTCCCGCACTTGCATCCACTCCAGTCTCCCAAGCCGTGTCCCGAAGGGATGATTCAGGCACAAGCACCTCCCTGCAGGAATGTGCTGGTAGGGAAAGTGCTCTGAAGCATTTAACTCAGGTTGTCAAAGCACTTCCTTCTCTGGTACGCTCCAATTGCTCAGGAAAGGCGTTTGAGGATTGCACCATTTGCTCAGAAAGCTGGGGCACCTGCCTTCCTCACAGCAGGAGGACCCAAAGAGCTGCACACTGTGGGTCTGAGCTCTAAGAGGACACACTACAACAGCCAGATTTGTGAGATCGGGGAAATAGCTGCAAAGGGCTTAAGAGGAAGAGCAGAGGAAGAGATCTGCCAGGGAAACACAAGGAAGGGCTGCAGGTGGGCCAGGAGGCCCCATGGGCAGCAGAGGATGGGATTTAGTACACCTGAATTTAGTACACCTGAATTTAGTACACCTGATTGGAGCAGTGACCAGGGTGGATCAAGGAACCGGCCATCACAAAGCCATTCTTGCTGGCAAACCACAAAAGAAAGGAAAATTGGGATGGCAAACTCCAACAGAGTGTGCACTTTGGGATTAACAGGAAAGGCCGCAGCAGTCAGGACCTCTCAGGGGGGATACAGAGGCCAGGAAGCACCTGGTCAGCAGTGACCTGGTCACTGTCACCATCACAGCCAGCATTTGGGAGGGGACACCAGCCAAAAGCAGTGGGGAAGCTGAAGCATCTCCTCACCCCAAGCAGACGCTGCTCTGGGCCCTGCCAGTACAAGCCCTCATGCTCAGTAGGATGGAGCCACCCAAAAGCATTTGGTTTTCCAGGCAGCTGGAGCACTCTGGCTGCAGCCCAGAGCATACCCAGCCCAACCCGCAGGGCCAAGGGCCCAGACAGGGTTGCAGCACCAGACCCAAAACTCTTCTGAGTTCCACATTGTGAGATTCCAGTCCTGCCAGAGGAGGAACACTTCAGCTCACAAAGTAATCTCGCTTTCTTCAATCACTGTGGTTATTTTCTTTTTTCAGACAAACTTCACATACTAAAGGACACAGTGAACATTTTTGGTGAGTCTCACTTGTAGAGGCAGAGTAAAATTCGAAGTTGGCAAATGACTCTGCTCTCCTCCTCCTCAGCCCAGCTGGTGGCTGAGCATTTGATGTTCCTTGTGCAGAAATATAACTGTATCAGAGGCTGGAAACATCATAGAACCGTAGAATGGACTGGATTGGAAGGAAAGTTAAAGCTCATCCAGTGCCAACCCCTTGCCATGGGCAGAGACACCTTCCACCTTCCCAGGCTGCTCCAAGCCCCATCCAGCCTGGCCTTGGACACTGCCAGGGATCCAGGGGCAGCCACAGCTTCTCTGGGCACCCTGTGCCAGGGCCTCCCCACCCTCACAGGGAACAATTCCTTCCCAATATTCCATCCATCCCTGCCTTCTGGCAGTGAGAAGCCATTCCCTGTGTCCTGTCCCTCCATCCCTTGTCCCCAGTCCCTCTCCAGCTCTCCCGGAGCTCCTTTAGGCTCTGGAAGGGGCTCTGAGCTCTCACTGAACCCTTTTCCTCTCCAGGTGAGCACTCCCATCTCTCCCAGCCTGGCACCAGAGCAGAGGGGCTCCAGCCCTTGGAGCATCWCCGTGGCCCCCTCTGGACTCTCTCCAGCAGCTCCAGGTCCCTCTGCTGTCATTCCCCAGGGCTGGTACAGCTCTGCAGGTGGGGCCTCACCTGAGAGGGCAGAGGGCCCCTCCTGCTGCCCACGCTGAGGCTCAGCCCACGCTCGGGAGGTTTCTGCATGCTCTCGGCCAGAGCATGGCCAGCTCTCATCCACCAACATGGCCAAGTTCTACTCAGGACTTCTGATTCCTTCTCAGCCCAGCCTGTACTTGTACTTGGGACTGCCCTGATCCGGTGCAGRACCTTGCACTGGGATGGGTTGAAGCTGCTGCTTCTGTCTCTGCCAGCCCGTGGGATGCTCCCTCCACCACCACCCAAGCCAGCCCGGTGCCCTGCAGCATTCCCARCCTCTGGCAGCCAGATCCGGGCTCTCCTCCCCAGAGCAAAGCCAGCAGAGGGAGCAAACACTGCAGGTTTGCAGGGAGAGCCTGGTGGGTTTTCGTTGAGGTTGTTATAATTTGAATTTAGAGGTTATGTCATGGGAGTTTGMGTAAGCTATTTAGAAAGGCCCAGGTCAGGACCAGCCTGCATATTTTCTTGGAAGACAGTATGGAGCTCTCATTAGTACCCACTCTGCAACGGGGGCATTGAAATCAGACCCAGAGCCTGCTCCTCGGCAATAAAGCCCCCCCAGTTTCATGCTCGGGGTCCCACATCTCCCAGGTGTTCATTTTAGATCCCTGTGCCCTCAGACTTCCCTGACCACTCACAGGGAGCAGGAGAGGCCTCAGCCGCCCCAGTGCACCTGGGTCACCCTGTTTGTCACAGACACCTGCTCCCAGCCTGCCTGGACAAWGTGGGATATCTCAAACTGTCCCAACCCCACCTGAACCCCCTCTCCACCAGCCTGGCCTGCAGCATTCCCTACAATTTGCTCCTCTACTTCCTAATTCCTCCCAGAGGAGCCATCTCCCTCTGTGGGAACATCAAGAGCAGTCCCAGAGCACGCTCCCCCCTTTCCAAGCCATCCCTGCTTTACTACAGGCATCACAAAGCAGCAGCTGGGACGTCACAAGCTGCTGCTGTAAATAAAACCACGTTCACCAGAGAAATAAGCCGGGGATGTTTTGGTTTGGAGCTTTGCTGTGCCGGTTCCCTCCCACACCAATGTGCAAAGTGGGGTGGGTGACTCACAGGAAGCCTCTTCCCAGCTCCAGGCACTGCTCTCCAGGGAATGAGTCGCTCTCTGGTTCCAGCAACACATTATCAGGTTTGAGCTTTTCTGTTAAAGACTCAGAAAACAACAGTTGGGAAGTGAGCTGTGTGAGGAGGAGTGGCTGGGCACGGGAGTGGCACACAGAGCTCAGACATCACCTGCCCTTGCATTCACCTCCCTCAGGCACCCACTGCTGCTCAGCTTGGGGAGCTCAAGCAGTGTGTGTGCAGGTCCAGGGTGACTCTCACAGCTCTGCTCCACCTCCTCACCAAGCACGGCTGACTTGCCTCTCACATGGTCATTTATTAAACCCAGATCCAGGCTRCCCCTGGACCCCTGGAAGTATCCAAGGCCAGGTTGGATGGGGCTTGGAGGAACCTGAGATAGTGGGAGGTGTCCCTGCCTCTGGCAGGGGTGGAATGAGATAGTTTTTAAGGGTCCTTCCAAAACAAGCCATTATATGATTCTGTGATTCTATTTTTATAGCTTTATTTATTTTTGTCGTGCTGAACTACAGGCACAGCCTGGAATCCTCTGCGTGTTTGCTGACTGTTTCTGAAATCAGGTATAAGAAAGCATGGTTTGCAGCAGTGCTGGAATAGAAGCCACTAAAAYACAGCAAGGAGAGAGTGGCATTTCCCTGGCACCAGTGGGACCATGGCAGGGTGGGCAYGACCCTGCTGTCACTGTAAGCATCACAGCAGAGCCTCCAGCACTGGCTGCACCCAGCACGCTTGGGAGGGCCCTGCACACTCAGGGAAYGAGACCAAACCACTGGGACAATGCAGAGATGGGTTCTACCAAGGTCCTGCCTTAGTGTCCAGCTCACCTGGCACCCGAAACCCTGACCAGGATAATCACACCCCATGGGCTGGTGCTGCTCTGGGGTGAGGCAGCTTCTGCACTCCCCGACATCACTGCAGTGCCCACCAGGGACAGGAGGCATTTCTGGGATGGTCATTAGTGATGGGAATAGGAAAACCTGGACAGATGCCCATCAGCCRGTGCCAGCCAGGTGCTGTCCATGAGCACCAAGGTGTGACTGGGTCTCTGCCACAGCAAGTTCCTCCCCTCACTGCCTCCCTTCCCAGGCTCTGCTATCCCAATTCACCTTTTCTCTGTCATCATTGCTTTGTCAGGCAGGGATTCCCTCTGCTCAACTCTTCTGTAGAACTCCCAATACAAACAGAGTCTAAGTGTTTCCTGCAGGGCAAAGACATTTCATATCAGAATCAYTGCCTGGAAAAACACCATACACAAATAATAATAATTAAAGAATAAGTTAGTGCATGAGAGTGCAGAGTAAAATTAATTAGTGCCGACGCAGGAAAGCAACACAACCTTGAGTCACCTACTTGAAACCTGCAGGAACTAYGAGCAGAATTGCCAGGGCAGTTGGGGCAGCACCAGAGATGCCATGASAGTGCCAAGGGCTGCTCTCCTTCACCTCCACTGCACAAACTGGGTGACTCCTCAGAGCTGTTCAGAGAGCAGCACATCATTTCAGGGCAGAAGAGGGGTCAGGGTAGAGACCTCAAACCAAGCTGGATCAGCATGTGGGAACCCAGGCACAACTGGCTCCTCTTCCAGAGATTGCAGGATCTGTGCCATAACATCAAATAGTGAGTGGGCAATGCCAGAATGACTGGCCTAGATACAGCGAACTTCAAATTCCCATGGGGAAAAGGGAAAAGCACAATTCCCTCAGAGCCCTGGTGCAATCTGCACTGGCTCTCCCAAATGCCACCACAGACAGTGATTCTGCCCTGGTGACCTCCTTTAATGCCCTATAAGGTTAATGCTGAGTTTAACAGGGTTAATTCTGCCTTTGATGACCAGTTTTCCTGCGGAGACGAGGAGATCAGCACAGCCTGTAACTCAGCCATGTCTCTCTCCTCCTCCTCCTGGCAAGGTCCTGTCTGTGTTCCTGCTGCCCTTCTCAGGAGCCAGCTGGGCACAAAACCCAAACAGCCCCTTGGCCATCACTGACCCCAAACAACATGCCCTAAGTCTCAGAGACAGTCCCAGCCTGGCCACGGTGTTGTCTCTGTCACAGCTGCAGTGGCTGGGACAAGGCAGAGGATCTGAGTGAGAGACAGACGACAAAAGCAATCAGCCTCTCCCGTGTCCCCAAGGTAGGAATGCTGACAGCACTACAGGCCTTGCAGGAGTTTAAAGGAAAGGCTTATTAGAAAGAAAACTCGTTCTGACAATCACAAAAATTGGAATTCATTTAAAATTCAAATTATGCAAATTCCAGTAATCTGTACGTGCAGATCCATCACACAGCAGAGTGGGGCTGCAGACACATGCCACCAGCAACATGGCTGGAGGAATTCCACCCTCCCCAGTGCTCTGGGAGGAAGGCAGGGGTGCTGGCCCCTGGCAGGCTGCTCTGGGAGAGCAGGGCCAGGCAGGATTTGCAGGTGCTCCTTCCACACTGGAAGATGCCTCAGCAGCCTCGGCAGCATCCAGCGTGCCACAGCCAGGGAAGCAGGGAGGCCAGATTCCAGTGTTTTCCCATAAAAATACAGCCAATCCTCCCTTGGACAAGCTCAGGTGCCCAYGAGCAGCACGAAGCCTTCATCAGGTAGCACCTGATCACAAGGATGTGAGTGGCCACATGGTACTGCATGAATGTGAGCAACAGCTCTGCCACCTCTCCATCTACCCTGCCAGGGCAGGGTCCCACCCATCACCACAGGAGCCTCTCCCCTCASTCAGCAATTCCCAATATTATATTTATGGGGAAATTTAAAACCAAGACAAGAAGCTGCATCGCACGGCAAAGGTTCTCAGACAGCACAGAAAGAGCAAAGCCAGAAATCGAACATTACAGCCTGGGGAAGTGCAACAGCCCACAAAAATGAATCCAGCTTCAAACTTGCACCTTCCTAAAAGATGAGCCACTGGGAAAAGGCAAACTGTGCTCTCTCCAGTATGTGTTGTGCCGTGCATGAGGAGAGCAGATCCCACCTGGCAGCAATTCCTCCCCCAGCCAGGGCTGGACAGAGCCAGTGTCATGGGCCAGGGCACAACATGAGCCAGGGGAAGCCACAACACCTCCAGCACAGAGATGGAAATAACTACCCAGCCTTGGGAGGACACAGAGACCAGAACTGTTCTTGGAAATAACTTCCCCAGCTTGGCAGGATCTGTACTTTGAACTTACAAACCAGACTCTGGCGCTGTGTCGGGAATGCTGGTCCTGTACTGGCCCAAGCCTCAGCCAAGGGCTGCCAGTCCACCTTCCTCCACRCTTTGTGCCTCTGCTCAAGGGCCCTCTGGAAGCCCTTTCCAAGTAGGATGAGTCTGCTTTTTTCAGCAGGTCTCACCAGGTCAGAGCCCAGAGCTGAGTTTACATCTTTTGCCTGTTGGAATGAACCAGAAATGATGTAGCAAGGAAAAAGCCCACACCCTACAAAAATCCTGCTCTGTTCCTTGACAGACCATCAGCTCTGTGAGTACACCAAGGAAAGATAAAAGTCCCCAAATCCAAGGAAGTCAAAGGCCCAATGAAGTGGCCACAGACAGCACAGAGAGGTGCTGGCATGCCACTGAGCAGGCAGGGACAGGGGCTGCCCCACAGGACAGGCAGAGCCCAGCCCTCTGCAGGTACCAGGACACTGTGCTGAGAGCCCGAGTGCTTCCACACCTCCTTTGCCCATGTCCACGGCAACAGGGAGACCCTGGGGAAGAGCTCCCACAGAGATACAAGAAAAACACCCCAGAAAGACAACGGTCCTCAACATTTCAGTGCCCTCCTGTCCCTCCCACTCTCCTGGATAAAGCCTGGAGCCACAGATCCACGCAGACAGACAATGCCTTACCCCACAGCAGGGCCGCCTCATCTTAAAGAGCTCCAGCATCTTTCATCCTCTCATCAGATGCCCCATCCTGCTTGTGCTCATCTCCATCCCTGAGCCTTCAAGTGCTTCCTGAGCCTGAGGCAGCAGCTCCCACAGAGATGGTTCACTGGCAGTGCTGGGATTGTGACCAGCTCCCACAGACACCCCACAGCACCCACTGCTGCCTGCAACACGCTGCGAGACAGGAGCTGTCCTCCGAGGGCAAAAGCAGTGGCTACTTCGACCAGTGCAGGCACAAGCAGGGAGGGTGAGCCCCCAGAGCTGCACTGCCCAGCTGCAATAATGCCCAGCTGCAACAGTGCCCAGGCACACCAGGAGAAGCCCCCAGTGAGCTGACCCGGGGCCCAGCTCCTCCTGTGGGGCAGAGGAAATTGGGGATGCCAGGGTCTGTGCAGAGCCTGGGGCAGGGTRAGCTGTGCTGCCTCAGCCCATCCCCTGCCCCGTTCCCATTGTCCCGACTCTCTCATCCATTGCCAATCAACACCGAGTGCTTCTCATCACCGAGACACCCRAGCCCTCATTACAACCCCAAGCGGGTAACGAGGCGGGGGGAATGATAWCCGATCCCCGGCATTGGGTGTCTCCACGAAAGAGAAGAGGCAGRGCCCATTAAACATTGATCTGAGGCTCTCACAGCTGCGGTGCAGCCCTGGCGTGTCGCTGCTGTCTGMCACCAGGAGCTCCCAAGGGCCAGCAATATCCAAGTAGCCCCAGCAGCTCATTGTTGCCCCAGCCCCTCACTCCTGGCCCAGTGCAAACCCTTGGGAAGGTGCAGCTCCTCACRGACGTGAGGCTGAGGACAGGAAAACTCATTTCCTCCTTCGAGCCTTGTTCTGTCTGTTCTGCACTGACAGCAGTGCCCAGAGTCCAGGCCCTCGTCCCACACATCACCTGGCTGAGCACCACTGCCCGAGCCAGCGGGAGCCTGTCGGGAGCGGGGGGACAGGGACAGGGACAGGGACAGGGACGGGACAGGGACAGGAACAGGAACAGGAACAGGAACAGGACCCTTCCCGGAGCAGGGCTCTGCCACAGGCTGGGCACACGCCAGCTGTTGCCACCATCTCCTCCACCACGCTCGAGCAGCCTCTCTCATTGCTGTTTTGCTAATGTCGGGCACAAAAATCGCTCTCCAAGATGTCGGTAGTTTTGGGAAGCTGCATGTGACAGTGCGGGGCAGAGCCYGATACTCACGAACTGGCGCCGCAGCTTGGTCCGGATGCGCTCGGCCTTGCTCTCAGCTGGGTGCACAGCGTAGCTCAGGGCTCCCAGGTGGTTGTCCACGGACAGGCTCTTCCTCATGTAGAAGGAGCGGCTGCGGAARTAGCTGAATGGTGCATCCTCCACAGCCGTGCCGAGCTGGGGGGTCTGGGGGGGCTCTGAGCAGTCGTCCTCCAGTCGCCAGGCCTCCCCTGCAGACGAGAAGGAGATGCCTCCCATCAGARCATGACCCAGGCATGCCCTACCCCTCAAGCCCTGCTCTGGGGATGTTCAGTGGGCACCCCGGACCCCTCTGCCCATCCCACAGATGAAGGGAACTCACTCCCCAGGAGGGATCAGGGGGCACRTCCCTCCCACAAATCTCCACATTCCCCCTGCCCCAGGCAACAGCCCCTGCTCCCAGCCTGCCCACTCCAAATACCCACAGTCCCCAACATCTTCCTGGCAGGAATCAAACAAACGCAGTTAGAATCATGGAATGCTTTTTCTTGGAAAGGAGCTTAAAGCTCATCTTGTTCCAGCCCCCTGCCATGGGCAGGGRCACCTTCCACTTCATCAGGGTGCTCCAAGCCATGTCCATCCTGGCCTTGAAATCTTGTTTTATGAATGGGAAAAATATGACATCACAAGTGTCACATACAAATGGATTTACTGCCATCTCCTCCTGCAGAAAAAAAAAAAAACCAACAAACAGCCCTTTGTGGTACCGTCAGGAGCGAATCAACAACTGCAGGAAGGACAGAAGCCAGACCTCCCTTCTCCACCCACCAGTCGCCAGCAGCAACAGGATGAGACCCCTGGGGGCAAACCTCACTGGCACCGGGATGGTGGTGGCAGTGGCAGAGGACAGTTGGCACCAAGCAGGGCTGGTGATCCCAAAGCAGGGCCRGTCACATTTCATTGCAACAAAAGGGGAAAACAACAAAACAACCAGAAATGTTTCCACTTCCACTTCCTGCTCCTTCCGCTTCAGCTCAGATGCCCTCTGCTTCTTGTTGCCAATCTCCTCTTTACCTCTGGAGCTTGCCCTGCCTCCTCCCATCAGSCAAAATCTCTGCTCAAGCCATGACAAACAACCAATAAAAGCCCCCTCTCAATTATTGGAAAAATAATCAATTGTTAWCCCAAAAGGGCATCTCACAGGACGGCCTTCAGAGGCTCTTCCCCTCCTGCARCCTCTGACCAAGGCAGTATCCTTTGCCTCTCATTTCTGAAAAACCCAGCACCTTTGAGCACAAACAACCATGATGCCACTACACCAGGGAGAAAARGAGAAAAAGGAGGAGAAAAACACTGCCAGGGTTTAAAGTGGATAAGGGCCCTAAACCCCAGTTTAGCAGTGTGGTGCAGCCCAGGGTACCCAGCAAGGCTGTGGGGCTTACATGGAATATGATGAGACAGGCTGGACTACAAGGCACCAGAGGAGGAACCACCTACACACACTGCCAGAGGGCAGGRATGKATGGGATATTGGGAAGGAATTGTTCCCTGSGAGGGTGGGGAGGCCCTGGYACAGGGTGCCCAGAGAAGCTGTGGCTGCCCCTGGATCCCTGGAAGTGTCCAAGGCTGGGCTGGATGGGGCTTGGACCAGCCTGGGACAGTGGGAGGTGTCCCTGCCCATGGCAAGGAGTGGAACAAGATGATCTTGAAGGTTCCTTCCAATCCAAACCCAAACCATTCCATGAAAGAGGCAAACCAGAGCACAGCACTCTGAACATCACGTAGTTTTCTTCTTTCCCTACTTTCAATTTAATAAGCTACTGCTGCTCCTCTCCAAATGTCACCTCACACAACACAAGAGCTGCTGTTTGAAAGCTGTGATTATTCCATGCACAAACACGTCAATCGGAGGCAGATCCAGACTGCCATTGTGAGACAGCATCACTCTGGGAGCGCAGCAGGAAACTCCGACACAGGAGRTGCAGGGAACACGCAAGGGGAATCACACATGGAAAGAAGAACCCGCCCCAGTGCCCCTGTGCTCACCTGAGATGGCCCAGCCACTGTCTGTGCCACCCTCTGTCCTTGAGACTGTCCCCCGCCAACTCCACAGCTCACCCAGACACAGCCCCCATGCTCTGCTGCAGTGAGGGAAGGAAGGAAAGGAGGACCTGCCGTGCCCACCCTCAGTGCAGCACACCTCACACAAGGATGAGGAGTTGGCTTTCAATACCACAGAGCAGATGGGTGACATGTGGTCTCCCAGATTCCAGCAAAAAAGGATTTTTGTTCTTGGTCTCTTCTCTCTCCAAGGGTCTACAGGAGCTGCATCCCCCAGGGCAGCCCAGGAGCTGGACCAGAGTACCCTACACCCAGGCCTGCCTGAGGGGTGATCCTCACCCATCTGCTGTCCTTCCTCGCTGGGCACAGGGATCCACTCCAGGAGGGACCGTGTCTACCCCAAAAAGCTTTTCCACCTGCTGAAGAAGCTTGTTCCCAATTGCTACCAAACAAGCAAATCAATGACCAAGCCCAGAACAGTCAGAAGGSYAAGATCGAGAAGYCAGAGGATCACAGACWGGTTTGGGCTGGAAGGCAGCTAAAAGGTCATCTTGTTCCAACCYCTGCCACAGGCAGGGATGTCACTCACCACATCAGGCTGCTCAGGCTCACATCCAGCCTGGAGAGAAAATGCCAGGGACAGGAGCAAGCCCACAGACTGGAGGCAAATGATCCTCATGCACTTGTGTCTTGGAGCTGCTCAACCCTCTGCCAACCAGAGTTCTGCCCTCAACATCGGCACCGCTGGAACACCTTCTGACCATCTTCTTGGGCTTGACTAACAATTCCTGAAAAACCCTTCCTTCCTTCTGAATCTGAAGTGCTGGGGAGGACACACATCAGAGAGAGGATGGAGGRAAAGATCTGGTGCCTCTCCAGTACATCCTCCACAAGTAGAAGAAAAATTAATTCCAGTGTCCTGCTCTAAGCTCAAATCCAGCTGCTTCCTTTTGGCTTCTTTCTTTTCCTCCCATGGGCAGAATTCCCAATAAACTCATATCAACCATGCTACGAGTCAGCTTCTTCTCCAGTTCYACAGYGGSCATGRAGCTAGCTCCTGAAGAGCTCTGCAYTTGCCTGAGAGGCAAGAGAGAGGGGAGACAGGGAAGTGCTCCAGCCCGGTCTGCTCCTTCCAGGTGCCAGAGGAGGCAACTGCAAGGGACCAGGCACATAAACCACACAGTCCCTTTCTGTGCAGGCTGAGGGCTGCAGGTGGTCCAAGGCTGAGAAGAAGCTTACCTGCTGCAGGAGGGAAAGGAGAGCAAAGGAGAGTGTCTCTCAGTCCCATCCCTAAAATTTCACAGAGGAGAAGGGATGAAGGCAGCTCATTTCTCTGCRCCACCAGCACGTGTGAGACCTCCTGGCACACTGCAGTGACACCCWAGTGACAATGGTTTGGACAAGGCAGGTGCTGTCCCTGTTTAATCAAGCCCCATTTGTGCTCATATTYCCTTCTCTACATTCCAGACTTGTGGCCATAAGGATTTGGGGTTAATYCTTGAGCAGCTCTGGTTAAGGGGTTGAAGGATATGGGATGGAGAGGGAGAGCTCAGAGCCCATCCCAGCTGATCCCACTACCACTATTACGAGTGACTTCTGGAGAAAAACAAAACCAGACCTGCTGACCAGCCCAGCCGGCTCCTGAGCCCATGGAATGAGGTGGGAGGTTGATTTGAAGATAAATGAGGGGACTGGCAGGCTCAATAGCCACAGGCTCCACTCTTCTGCCCATCTTCAGGGCCCCAGCTCCCCACCAGGCACCTTGGTGTCCTCACAGGGACCGGCAGAGGAGCTGTGGTGCCACAGCATGAAGTGCCAGGGCACACTCCTCCTCCAACGCTGCCATACTGGAACCCTGGGACACCAAGGAAAAGGCTTGAACACATCCCAGTGTTCAGATGAGAATGTCATCCATGCTGAAGATGATCAATTCTTCCACCTTGCTTGGTGATTCCTCTGCCCATGGCCCCCAAAACAGCAGCAGAATGAGGGTCCTCCCCACAGAGCTGTGAACTCTCCTTGAAGATGAGCTCATCGCCTCTGCCACGGACAGCCCYGCTCCTCCCTGTGTACAGGTCCCTTCCTAAGGTGGTTCTGCTCATGTGTCCCCCACTTTGAATGGGGACCAGTGGCACCTGCTCAAAGCAAGTTCACCACTTGCTTAAGGRAAGGACCTTATCAGAGRATGATGGAATGGTTTGGGTTGGAAGGGGTCTTAAAGCCCATCTCATCCCTACCCCTGCAATGGGCAGGGACACCTTCTATCCCAGGATGCTCCAAGCCCCRTCCAACCTGGCCTTCGASACTTCCAGGGATGGGGCAGCCCCTGAACAACCTGTTCCAACTTCCTGCTTATATGCTGCAGTCCAGCTCTTACTGATAAATCCTTGTGGGAATCCTGCATTCCTCATCAGCATCCTGGGGCCCAGTAACCTGCATCGCCATGCACTGCTCCATTCCCATYGTGCTGCCCAAATGTCCCACACTGCCAGCAGTGCCATCCCTTCTTTTTCTCCTCCAGGATAGCATCCTGACAGCCTTCATGAGTAACTAAATATCAGCTTTTAATTGAGCCAGGAAAAGAACCTAGGAGAATCTGGACAGAAAACTACTSATCACTCATTCACCCACTACTCTGTCCATGAAGGGAGCCTTCCAATCTCCAAAGGTTTTCCTACTCCTCTTCTTGACATCATTGGCCCCTTCCAGCCATGAGTAAAGCAAGACCCCACAAACTTCTTATGTGCACTCAGGGCTTTTCCTGACTCCTCCTGTGCAGGGAGGGCTGTGCACAGGGTTTCCTCCAGGAWGGCTGTTCCATGGAGCACAACCTCCAGGACAGGAGGTGTCTGCTGCTGGAGGTGACATGTTTGCTGTGGGTCTAACTCACACTGGGGACATCACCCCAGAGTTCTTACACCAGCCTCCCACTCCCTCCCTCCCTCCGTGCAGATTAAGCACAGCTTCCCAGAAGCACCAACAGACCAACCAGGGACCTGGGGGTGTGCAAGGGAGCTCTGGGTGCCATGTCCTTCGTGGTGGAAGCCACACAGCTTTCCCACAGGTTTCCTTCCATTCTAAGACCCACTCCAACAATTTGATGGTCTGAAGGCAAGGCAAGGCCAAGTGAATTGGAGTGCCTTTCCYTGGGATGCAAAGGACACAGTGCCAGTGCTGGTGAAGCAGATGTTAAGGTACCATGGGGAGGTAYAATCCAGCAAGACATTTTTGTCCTGGCCCTTTCTYTGCAGGAGCAATTGTTGGRCATATTCAATACTGGAGATTGTGGRCTGAAGGGAAACCTACAGGTCCCACATAGGAAAGCAGAGGCTTGGATGCTACAGGAGACTCAGGAGCTCTGTCACAGCARGAGTGGCAGGACAGGCTCAGTGATGTGCAAAGATCTGCTCTGTGCATGACTTTTGGGAGAATTAGTAGAACCAGGAAATGCAATGCAGCATGCAAAGCATCAAAATTAATCCAGGGTTTGGACACCTGCTCTGCTGGGCAACRCAGGGATCTGACTGTGGGAGGGATAATTTTAAAAAGCCATAAAAAGAAAAAAAAATCCAAGGATGTAGTTTGAAGGGAGCTGTTTTATAAGGATTTTATTCAGCACTGGACTGTCAGCCCTGGTTTCAGGCCTTATCTTTGTTTGAATGTTAGTAATTCCCGTTCCCATCACTTTTATAGTCCCAGCATGATTCTGCTGGCACCAAAAGCACTGAAATGCTTTGGCCATCAGCAGCTTTGCCAATAAACTTGCTCAGAGCAGCTGGCCCAGCCATATTAGTATTTCATCAGGATCAGCTCGACAGTAGAAGAACACGATAAAAACCCTCAGGGCTGACCCAAATGCCAACACACATTGCCAGGCTGSAAGCATTTGCAAATCTCCAAGGCCAGAGCTGTGGGATAAGCACAGTGATRATGCTCCTGTCGCTGTTCCTGGGGGAGACCAGCTATGAGTACCCAGAAACCAMTTTGTGACATAGAAAAGAGGCACCAGGGCCTGTTGCATTGGACAAGGAGCCCCCAGGGTGGCTCTCACCCCAGCACCCAAAGGCAGAAGGCTCTGAGCATCACCTACCCACCTTGGGTGGCTTCCAACAACTAACTCTTCTTTTTCACCAGCATAATATGAAGGATGGGGAGGTTTAAACATTAAGCTCAAACAAAGACTCAGACAGGGGCAAAAACCCCTAAAGTTCACCAAGAAGGGCTGTTTTTGGAGCAGAATTAGCACCATGTAAGCTGGAGTTGGATTTGTGCCTGGAGAAGCAGGAAAGCCTTGCTGGGATGCTGCAGACATAGAGGGGCAGGTGCTGGCCCCGGCACTCACCGGCAGAAGGGACCGTGCAGCCTTTCTGGTGCTCGGCAGCCGAGTGCTGCTTGTAGGGCTTCTGCTCCGGCATCTCGTCCCTGTAGGGCGTGGGCTCGAGCAGGGGCAGCCGGCTCAGCACCGGTGACTGCGGGATGCTGGGCAGTGTCCGGGACTTGCCCAGGAGCGGCCGCTGCAGCTTCCTGTCCAGGGACCTG
>NW_026624145.1:15239-27028 GCF_030028575.1 Malurus melanocephalus
CACGGGCTGTTCAGGAGATGGGACAGGGCATGGGACATAGGGCATGGGCTCTTTGGGAGGTGGGAGGGGCTCCTCAGCCCAGGACCGTYCTGTGTCACACACAGCCCCTGGCTGAGCCTAGTGCCCTTCACAGAATCATGGAATTGTTCCAGTTGCAAAAGCCCACTGAGGATCATTGAGTCCAACCATTATTACTCCAGTACCAAACCATGTCCACAAGTGCCACATCGACACACCTTCTGAACACTCCCAGGGATGGTGACTCTACCAATGCCCTGGGCAGCCTGTTCCAATACCCAAACACCTTTTCCATGAAGAAATTTTCCCCAAGATCCAATCTAACACTCCCCTAAGAATACAACTTGGAGCCGGTTCCCCTTGTCCTGTCCCTGTTCCCTGGGAGCAGAGCCCGACCCCCCCGGCTGTCCCCTCCTGTCAGGGAGTTGTGCAGAGCCACAAGGTTCCCCCAGAGCCTCCTTTGCTCCAGGCTGAGCCCCTTTCCCAGCTCCTTCAGGCACTCCTGGGGCTCCAGACCCTTCCCCAGCTCCATTCCCTGCCCTGGACATGCTCCAGCCCCTCAATGCCTTTCTTGTCATGAGGACCCCAGAACTGACCCCAGGGCTGGAGGTGCCTCAGCAGTGCCCAGCACAGGGGACGGTCACTGCCTTGGAGCTATGGTCACACCATGGATGGTACAGGCCAGGTACCCACCTGGGCGCACCTGGCTCAGCACCACACTGTACCCTGTGTTTGCAAAGCTGCTGCTGTGCCAGCAAAGCCTGTTTCCTTGGCCCGGTAGTGTAATTAGAATTTGCCTTGTGAGCTGTAAGGCACAACCAGCATGAACAGCACACAAAGCATTTGAGCCCCCAGCCCACTGCAAAACTCCCAGATAATCTAAATTAAGCAAAGAAACTGAAGATACAGACATTTCCTTAGAGACAGTGAAACCCCTGCTGAGCATTCTCCAAGACACCAGAAAGGGATTTGTGCAGAAACCAGGTCACTGGACAGGCCCTAGGGAAGGTCCAGACTCCAGCAAGCCACACTCACCCAGCAGGGACTGCAGAGGTCCCCAAGGCATCATGGAACATGTACAAACATCAACACAAGGTAGGCATCATGGAACATGTACAAACATCAACACAAGGTCTCCATGAGGTCAAAACTCACTGAGTTTGATGATGGGGCTCCACTTCTGCAGGGGTGCCCAAGACACACAACCATGTGGCAGCCTTCCCAAAGCCCTGAGCCAGCCCAGGCCTGCAGTGGGGTATGGCAGCAGGTGCCCCTGCTCCTGCTCCACCCCAGAGCCAAGGGATGGCCCTCAGGTGTCCCCTCGGGGATGGCCCAGGCCATGCTACAAATGTGATTACAAAAARGAGCGGAGCCCAGCACTGTTGTGGAGTGTTCTGTACTGAAGGTCACCACAAGGCTGTCCCTTGTCCCCTGCTGTCACAGAACCCACAGCTGAGCCCAAAGAATCTCCCCAGCACACCCCAAGGGGTTGTTCCAAAATCACAGAACCACAGAATGCTTTGGGTTGGAAGGGACCTTAGAGATCATATTCCAACCCCCTGCCATGGGCAAATCTTCTAATGAATGGTACATATCCTTTAAATTTCCATCTAAAATTCAATTCTTCACTGCTTATGCTCATTKGTTCTTGTGCCAATATTAACCTTTAGCTTAAATAATTATCCCCCCTCTACGGTGTTTGCTCCCATGATTAATTTCCATTGTAATGAAGTCCCAGCCCCTTTCTGCCTGCATTTTTCAAGGCTGATTAACACAAGTTCTTCCAGTCTCCTCTCACAAAATTAGCTTTGATTTCCCCATGGATGTTTTCACACCCCTCAATCTATCTTGGATTCAGCATTCTGCACCTGTCCTGGAGCATCGCAGAATCCCAGGATGGTTTGGGTTGGAAAGGAGCTTCAAGATCATCCCATTCCAGCCCCTRCCATGGGCAGGGACACCTTCCACAGTCCCAGGCTGCTCCAAGCCCCATCCAACCTGGCCTTGGACACTGCCMGGGATCCAGRGGCAGCCACAGCTGCTGAGGGCAACCTGTGCCAGGGYCTCAMCAYCCTCASAGGGAACAATTCCTTTCCAATATCCCATCTATCACTGTCCCCAGTCCCTCTCCAGCTGTCCTGGAGCTCCTTTAGGCCCTGCAAGGGGCTCTGAGCTCTCCCTGGAGCCTTCTCCTCTCCAKGTGAGCACCCCCAKCTCTCCCAGCCTGGCTCCAGAGCAGAGGGGCTTTGGTCCTGTAGAGCTGAGCTCCTGGTGCAGATAGCAGGGCAACCCCTCTGCARGTGGAACCCTGCACATTCCACCACTAAACTTTTATCCTATTTCACTACCCAGTGCTCAGGGTCACACAGGCAGTCTGTCATGCCAAAGCTCCTGACCCTTGGTGCCCGCCTGTCACCTCGATGTTTTCACTCCCTTTACAAATGTGGCAGCAGCTCCCAAGTGGTGCCAGAGTCTGATGCCACTCCAGAGAGCAGAAAKGGGGCCAGAGTAGAGCCACAGCACTGTGTGGCCAGCTCCCAGGGACGGTCCCCCCAAGCCCAGGGGCACACAGCTGCAGGGAGCAGCTGGCACAGAGGGCAGGAGCAGGCATTCCGTGCCAGCCCGGCATGCCCATCCCTGGGAGCAGGGGTGACATTAGGGGCAGCAGTTGATTGGTGTGATTCAATTGCATTCCCTGCATGGAGCCATCACTGGGGGCTCTGGGGGTGGGACAGGGACAACCCTGCCCCAGGCCTGGAGAAGCAGTGCCACAGCCATACCAGGCACCATCCTGTCCACCACAGGCCCCACACTTCAGTGGGATCAGCATGGAAACGAGCTGTGCCAAGAGATACAAAGCCAGAATTAGCATCCCAAACATTTCCATTCCAGCAGAACATTTGTACCTCTCATCGCAACATATTTCACTGGTGCAAGGMAACGGGGACAGAGCTTAACACATTGCTGCATAAATGAGTTCAAAACATTCCTTTTTCTGTGCATGTAAATCCCAGGATACTTGTGTACAGCTCCATCACCTGCAGAACCCCATTAGCATTTTAGTGCTCCCATCCCTTTGTGCTCACAGGGCCACTCACWAGAGTCACATGGGGGAAAAACAGAAGCTTTCGCTCTGTTAGAGAAGCAATTTCCAGGCTGTATRTCTTCAGGCAGCAATTTATATTGTCAGAAAAAGCATAGCAGCTAGAAACCAGTTTAGCTCTGAAATTTGAACTCAAATTCCCAAGCACAATTCAGCTCCACGGATTTGCTATCCCACTTGTCATTGTTGAATMACGGCTGGCACATAAGTAGCACACAGCCCCTCGTTCATCCCAACACCCTGGTGGGGTGGGGAGGAGAACTGGGAAAAGGAAAAACCCATGAGTTGAGATAAGAACAGTTTAATAACTGAAATACGTTTGGTGGTGGTGTTTATTATTGTTATCATTATTGTTGTTATTGTTATTATTGTAATGAAAATGGAGACAAGAAAAAGAGAGAGAGAAACCAAATCCCAGACAAGTGGTACCCAATTAAGTCTCTCACCACCCAAAAAGCCCAGCAGCAACCAACCTCTCCCAGCCAACCCCCCCAGCTTCCATCCTGGGTATGATGTTCCATGGTGTGGAACAGCCTCTGGCCAGTTCGGATCAGCTGCCCTGGCCATGAGCCCTCCCAGCCCTTGTCACCTCCTCAGTGGCCAAGCATGGGAAATGGAAAAGTCCTCAACTGAGGGAGCGCACTGATCGGCATCAACCAAACCATCAGTGGGATACCGACATTGTTCTCATCCTGAATCCAAAACACAGCCCTGCACCAGCTATGGGAAGAGAATTAACTCTATCCCAGCCCAGCCCAGAGCTGTGAGCACAGCTCCAGAGGCCTCAGCAGCCACTGCCAGGTGAGACCTGACAGCATCRGGAAGTCACATTGCATCTCCGTCTGCTTCCCAAGCAGGCGCCCCAGCTGGGTGCTATCAAGGATGCCACATTCCATTAGTAAAGATCCCTGATGGAGTGTAAAGCTCAATTAGAAAAGCCATAATCAACGCTGGTGCAGCTTATATTTAGCTGCCATTTGGCACTTGGGTAGGAAGAGGAGCACATAATCRAGTCATGACAGGGGTGGAAAAATCCTCCTGGCTGGATGAGAGAGCTCCAGCAGGAGACCAGTGACAGCTCCATCGCTCCCAGTGTGCAGCCACACTGGAGAAATGTGGGAACATCAGCAGGGCCAAGTCCCTGCCACCAGCCCTGGGGACAGCTGCAGGGCRGGGTGGATGTGCCAGGCAAGGTGCCAAGCTCCTCCAGCACCCCTACCCCATCCACAACCCTAACAGCCGACAACATGGGAACAAAGGAAGCAGAACCTATCTCCAAAGCTGTGCTGTGTCCAGCACCCTCCCCCGGTGATGTCCTCCATCCCCAGGAAAGAGGAGGAAAGGGCTCAGATGAAGGGAAGGAAGGGAGAGAGAAAAGGTTAATGCAAGTTAAAAGCCAGCTCCTGCAGCCCTCCTGCAAGCTGGGAACAAACTGCACACACCTCCAGCCTGCCCTTCCAGCTTTCTGTGTGGGAGAAACTGCTCTCAGGAGGGCATTTCCAGCCCAATCCAGAGAGCAGGGAGTCTGCAGCTTCCCTGGGCGGGATGGCAGAGTCACCACAGCAGTCCCTGCAGCACCAGGGAGAGGAGCAGGAGGGGAAAATAACCCTAAGCCCACTGCTCTCACAAAAAGAACCCATATAAGCCTCACTGATTTATATGCTTTGCCCAGGAACTGAGCTAGAAAACCTGCACATGTCCTGGAAACGGCCAAGGATGGTGACCCTCCAGAGGTGTCCCAATCCTGGGAAGAAGGAAGCCGTCATCCTGGCACAGCACCCAGTCCCAGCAGCTCTGACACAAACCCGAGCACCCAGAGGCAGGCTGTTCGTGGAGCACAGAAAGAAAAAGAGAAGGCTCATCTGGGGAGGAAGACGAAGGAGGGAGAGGGGCAGAGGAGCAGGGCAGCAGCTGCTCCAGGCCTTGCCCACCTGCTCCAGAGGTGTGGCTTGGTGGCAGCCATTTGCCCTGTGAGTAACTTGAGGTCACTTCCCAGTTCCAAGGGGGACAACACGTGTCCCAAAGAGCTCACAGCCCCAAAATTCAAAAAATACTAGAGAAGTCAAAGGGCTGCTCCTCCTCCTGCAGCACTGCACAGCATCCCACAGGTAACTGGGGGCTCCTCTACACCCTTAGTCAATTAATTCACTAAATCCACTAAGCAAAGGAAGTTGATTAAGCAGAAGGTTTGGGGAAGAACAGCTGAATGTGGTACAGGCTGAGAGGGTGGCAGGATTAGGGGCAGGAGAGCCTGGTTATTGCAGCGGGACGCTGCTCCCAGATCCTCCCAGCCCTGAGCTGCTCCAGCCTGTAACTCGCTGCTCAGCCCGCCCTCCAAGGAGGTGTAACTTAGCAACCTAACCTTAAAAACTCGGCAAGGGCTCCAGCTGGATTCAGGAAAATGAGAGAGGTTACAATCCAGGAGGAGCCATTACCCACCAAACCCCTCTCCTAGTGGGGCATGGGGAATGGCASGGGGTACCCCCTGCACAGCCTGAGCCCCATGGGGCTACAAACAACRGCTACAAAATGGAAACACATCAACAAAACACCCACAATCCATTCCTGAAACAGCTCATGGAGAAGCAGCTGAGTGCAAGGTGACAGGCACAGAGGGAGAACACAGGTCCAAAAGGGTTCACAGTCCCAAAGGCAGACAAGGTGTTAAAGAGCCAGGGCAGGAAGAGCGCTGCATCCAGCTCTGGGCCCTCAGCAGAAGATGGACATGGAGCTGCTGGAACAAGTGCAGGGAACACCACAAAGGTGCACAGGGGGCTGGAACCCCTCTGCTCTGGAAGCAGCCTGGGAGAGCTGGGGGTGCTCACGTGGAGAGAAGGCTCCAGGGAGAGCTCAGAGCCCTTTACAGAGCCTAGAGGGGCTCCAGGAGAGCTGGAGAKGGACTGGGGACAAGGGATGGGGGGACAGGACAYAGGGAATGGCTTCCCACTGCCAGAGGGCAGGGATGGATGGGATATTGGGAAGGAATTGTTCCCTGGGAGGGTGGGGAGGCCCTGGCACAGGGTGCCCAGAGAAGCTGTGGCTGCCCCTGGATCCCTGGAAGTGTCCAAGGCCAGGCTGGATTGGGCTTGGAGCAGCCTGGGATAGTGGAAGGTGTCCCTGCCCATGACAGGGGGTGGGATGGAATGAGCTTTAAGGTCAACCCAACCCAAACCAACCCAAACCCTTCAGAGACTGTGTGAGGTTCCCCAGCAGTGCTCAGCTGCACAGCACAGAATTCACCCTGTCCTGCCAGGGTACCTCACCCCGTTCTCTGTCCCTGCAGACACAGAACTCGCTCCTGCAGGAAGCAGCTGGGACACGCCACCAGGATGAGCTGCACCAGGCCAGYCCAGCTCCCAGGGCCCGAGGCAGGGCACAGCAGGGCCTCTGACAGCCCAGGAGTGCACTGTGCTCACCAGGTGTGAGCTCTGCTGTGAGACACAGGGCTGAGCAGAGATTTGAGCGAGGATCTTCTCCATCCCCATCCTCACAGCAGCAGGAGACAAGCCMACATCTGCCTGCAGCTAGTTTCTGCACAGGCACTGTGCAGGAGAAGGCAGCAGTGGGAGAAGGGAAGCAGAGGAGGCTGCTGTGCCTCAGAAGCTGTTTCAGGACAGAAGCATGAGGCAGCAGCCACTGTGGTGGTGGCTCAGTGCAGTCCAACACCCAAAGCAGTGGCAGGACCACACAGAGGGCAGGGAATGAAGTCTGAGGGGATCGCACAGCAGTGGTGAATGCTAAGGAAGGAGTGTGAGAGGAAGAAACCAAGTAGCTAATACACAGAGTAGCCTAGGAAACCAAAGTCTGAGGATTTGGGCAGAGTGGAGCTTTCACTGGGCACCCTCACCTGCTCAAAGCACCAGTTTGCTCTGCAAACCTTATCAGCTGTGAGCAAACCCCTGAGTCACTAGCACTATTTCCAGTGACCCTGTGGATTGCAAAACCAGAGAAAATCACTGAGAAATCTTCTCTTTGCATTCAACAAACAGCCAAACAAAACACCTTCCTTTCTGGCTGGCCAGTGTATGTGTGTGAAGAGTGGGAAATGAGAGCTGAAACAGAGCATCTTTCATCCCACTGTGAGACAGYTTCAAAGTAAAACAAAACCCAAAGCAGCGTTCGATGTGCAAATTCAGAAAATGAAAAAAAACCAACCATGTGATGCTATAAAAATACCTTCCCAGGCTCAGCTATGAGCTGGTAAATACCACAGTTTCCACCAGCTGGTTTGCAAAAGCTTCTTCTCCTGCCACCTCTCTGGCTTGCAGAGCATCTCTGCAGCAGGGCCATTGCCTGAGCACTGACAAAACACCACCCACATCCAGGGGAAGAATTGCTCCTATCCCTGCAAACTGATCCTTGATTTGGAGAGGTGTGGGTTTTGCCCTTGTGCTGAGGGCAGCCCTCAGGAAAACGTTTCAGAGCTGCCTAGAGAAGGATCCAGGATCATTTCCCCCTGTGAGCCAACCCCCTGGGCCCGATGCCCAGCCCAGCCCTGCTCCCAGCACTGAGAGGTCGAGAGCCAAGCATCAAATTGCCCAGAAAAGGGCCAAAAGCTCYTTTTGTGGCAGATGCTCCCTGAAAAGCTCTGAGTGCTCGGGTGCGTGACAGCCAGTGCCACACCAGCCACTGCCTTCCTCCCACCAGGTACTTACCCAGGGCTAAAGATTTGCTGCTGCTACTCACCCCCGGCACCACGACACCRTCCTGGCACTCCAAGCTGGGCAAAGCCATCCCCAGGGAAACAAGGTGCAAAAACACAACCCCTTCACGTCAGCACTGCCAAACCATGCACTGTGGCTGTGTTTTGTAGCAACGCCTCCATTTCACCACTCACTGGAATCCAATTGTTAAACAGATAAGGAAAAAAATTGGAGCCAGACACTGCCACTCATTCATTCAAAAGCATGTTGGCTTCTTTGTTAAAAGGACACTTTTTTCCAGCTTGTTGCAGGCAGTGAACCACATCCCGAGCTGGGGGTGCTGCCCCCACTCCCCAGCCCAGGAGCACCCCACGGGGTCCCTGTTGGCAGTCACCCTGCCCTCTCTCCATGCTCTGTCTCAGGGGTGCCAGCACACCATCCTCTCCCCATCCTGCAGGTGAGAGGAGCCCTGTGCACGCTCTGCCCACTTGCTGCACAGACCACACCCTGTTAACAGGGGCAGAGCAGGGACCAGGAGMTTGGGAAGGCTCTGACAGAGCCCAGCCCAGACCTGCTGGAGCTGCACCTGCACAACAAAGGATCCAAAGAAAAAAATTTCCCAGGGCCAGGGAAAGAAGCAGGAACATTCATGGAGTGTGAACATTGATCCTGCTCACAGAGGTCTCTCTGATAAATGGGGAGAGGTGGCAGACAAAGGTGAAATGAATCCCASCACAGCAGAGGAGCAGACGAGCATCTTCCCTCGCGGCAGCTCCGGAGCGTGACCTACATCCTCAGGGACCTGTGAGATGACAGTCCCCATGCTTGTAGCCAGGTTCTGCCATCCAGGTGAAGCAGAGAGGATGGCCAAAGGCTCCAGAAGAGGCTCAGGGGTCACTCTCCACAAGGAGGAGGTCTGAGGCTTACAAAAAAGTAAGAGATGCAGAAAGAAGCTCCAAAGCTAAAGATCTCACATACTGAAAGTCAGCTCACAAGCAGGATGTGACCCCCAGTGACACAGCAGTGCCTGGCAAATGTGGCCAGCCCCGAGGCAGGAGAGGGACAGAAAAGCATGGCAGGGAACACAGCAAGGGGCAGAGAAGTGGCCCTGAGCAGAGCAGTGCAGGCAGGAACAGTTCCTTGCTGTGAGTGACASAGCCCCGGTGCCACCCTGGCAGATGCCACACTCTGATGTGCAAGGTGGGAACAGCACAGACAAGGGGTCTGTGATCTGCCACGGGACAGAGCACACACCTCCCACTCCCCAGATGCACCAGACACAGCCATAGACATGCCCTGGCTCCCAGCTTTCCTTCTGTGGTGTTTATGCATCTCCTGTCTCCTCCGAAACCTTCTGGAGACAAAAGCTAATGAAGCACAAGGGGATGACAAACATCCTGGCTCCAATTTTAAAAGGTTGCCTAATTTACAAGATAAATAATGTAACTGCCTCCTTTGCATCTGCAAACACCTTTCAGGGAGGATATGAGGGGGTCCAGCATCACAGCCCCTTCCAGCAGCACCAATCCTGCATTCCCCACAGAATCCCTGGAGCAGGACTGGAGCCGCRATGCTCCGGCACCACAACCCCCCAGCTCCTGGTCCTGTTACCAGTCTCATGACACAGGGTTGGTCTCCCCGTTGCTTCAAAATCCGAGTCACACGACAGAGGAGACAAAAAGCTGCTGAGATCATCTTGGAAAGGACACTGCTGCTCCTGACAACCACAGGGGAGATGCTTCAGGCCTGAATTTGATGTGCTCCAGCACAGAAAGACATTCCAGACATCTATTGGAGCTGCTTGGTTTGTTTGCAATCCTATAATTTCTGCAGCATGACCAAGTTTTCCAGCACTGGAGGCAAACAGAGGCAGAGCTGATCCATCTCTGACTATTAACCCCTGGCAAAAAAAAATTATTTATACATATGTTTTGGTCAAAAAGCAGATTTATAATCACTCACAGGCATGTTGTTTTAAACCTTCCTGGGCATCACCTTTCAACCAGAGCCTTGGGCTGGTTTTCATTTTCCTGTGAAGCACAGGAGGTAGGTCACCACTGTGGTCACAGAGACAAGCCCACTGAACAGAAAGGATTTGTTACACTCCTAGTGTACCACAGTAAAATTCCTGAAAAAGCTGTTTTTCAGTGCAGGAGTAACGGGGGCTGAGGGGAGCTGGGAACAGAGTTCTGGCAAAGGCAGCATCCCCAGCAGCTACTCGTGGCCAGGATAGTGGATTTTATCCGTCCTGTGAGGGGAAGGACAGGGGCAAACAGTCCCAGAACAGCCCCGAGGAAGCCCAGCCCAGGCAGCAGCACTCGGGGATGGGTTTCCTCCAGGGCAGGATCAGGTCAGGTCCCAGCCAGCCCCAGAGCCCCCTGGCACACCGGCACCAAGGGCAAGGAACTGACCGATGGGGCTGGGCTGGGGACTGGCAATGGGCTGCAAGGAAGCAGAGCCCAAAAACTCCCTGTGTACAGGCAAGAACCCCAGCACAGCTTCAGCTGCCAGGCTCTCTGGAGAATCACAGAATCATCAAGGGTGGAAAAGACCTCCAAGGATTATAAAATCCAACGACCAACCCGGCACCACCACCACTTTGCACGTCCTCAAGTGCCACATCCCCACATTTTGTCAATGCTTCCAAGGATGGGGACTCKGCCACTTCTGTACAGTTGCAGTTCAAACCCCACAGAGGAAAGCAGAGCCAGGCTCTGCCAGGGTAAACACATCCCTGCTGCAGGAAAATCATSCCCTAAAATCCTCGGCTGGAATATGCTCCCAGTGTGCCAGTGAAGAACTTGTGGCTGCCCCATCCCTGGAAGTGTTCAAGGTTGGACAGGGCTTGGRGCAGCCTGGGCTAGTGGAAGGTGCCCCTGCCYATGGGGTTGGAATGAGGTGAGCTGAAAGCTCCATTCCAACTCMAACCATTCTGGGATCCTGTGATAAATTTTATCTATTTGTTCTTTAAAGCAATATAAAAAGGCACTGGAGCTTTCCAGTTTTTCTACAAACATGGATTTGCAGCCAAAAAATAGATGTACCAGAGACAGCCAGACAAATCCTGCACACAGGGCAAGCAGAAGAGGGCCCAGARCAACCACGCAGCCAACAGGAACAAACACCAGCTCCTGCAGCTTCCAAACACCTGTGGGAGCACATGGATGCTCCAGGCAGCAGCACCCACAGCCAGGGGCAGCTTCGGGTAGGGAATGAGGGTGGGGGTTCTGCTCTGCTCCCCCTATGCCAGGGAACCAGGAGGAGCAGCTTATTCCTGCCTGCATTCTTTCCATTAAAAAGTTTTAAAATCGAAACTAAAAATATCTTGCATTAATTTATATAATTGCCAACTATTCCTATAGGAAAAAAACAYTGAATTTTTGTGGGAAAAAATGTTTTAATTATTAAAGGAAGTATCCTGGTTTTCCCATTTGAAATATTCCCAACAGTAGTGTCCTTTTTTTCTTTCCTCTTTGAAATGCTTCCTTCTGGGTCCAGAGAAAATCTCTTTTGTTGACATATCCCCTCTCCCTTCCTCCCCAGCTCTCCCAGAGCTGGCTCAGCCCAGCTCCTGCAGGACAGCATCACCTAGACGCTGTTCCTGGAGCAGTCCTCTCCTCTTGGGGGGACTCTTCCCCACCGAGGGGCTGTTTGAAGGACAGAACCACCCAAACTTCCCCACAGAAGGGTGCCAGACTCCTGCACCAGSGGGTGGATAGAGGATATTCTATGCCCAGACGCCTCCAAATCCCAGTGGCATCTCCTTCCTGCTCCTGGGGCTGTGACCTGTCCCATGGGCACTCACAGCTCTGACATGTCCATCCTTCCATTGTCCCCAGGTGCCATTCAGCTCAACATGGCACAAGGACCCCAAGCCCCTTTCCCTTGCCTCCTGGTGATGCTGATGCAGCTGGGCATTTCCTGGTGCTATAGGGCAGGGTCCCCCAACCCCCACTGCCACCTGGATCACAGCATTTGCTCTGTGAGCACAATGACAAAGCCATCCGTGCCACCAGAGCCAGGAG
>NW_026624145.1:27523-36381 GCF_030028575.1 Malurus melanocephalus
GGACTGTCCGGTATCCCCACACCCCCAGGGACTGCTCTGCACAGGCAGGAGCAGGCAGAGAAGGGCACCCAGGGACAATCCCATTCACAATCTTCTCCATGCCAGCCACCGCTTCTATCMGAGGCTGTTAACATTCCCCACCCCCTCCTCCACTGTCTGGAATCGATTCCTGCCCCYTCTCCGTGCGCAAATCTCGGTGAGGATTGCTGGTGCTTCTGTTTCCTACCTGCGCCCCTCCAGCCGTGACTCAGTGCCCAAACAGTGGGACGGGGAAAGCAGCAGCCTTTGGAGCACGGCTGACTCACAGGCTGAGGCTCTCTGCTGGAGGAGCCGTTCCTGCAGTCACGCTCYGTCTGCAATTCCCCTGAATAGTGCTATCATTCCCTTCCTCCCACTACCCCATCCTACCACTCCAAAATAAAGGGTGCCCATTCATCTTTTTCTGCCTAATCCAGGCAAAGTTGAGCTTYAGCTTGTGCAGAAATTAGGCAGCTCCCAAGCTCATCTCCCATCCCAAAGACTGGCTTTCAAAGGAGATTGCAAGCCAGGAGGAAATGGAGAATACCAAGGGTACAAGCCTTGTCTTTAGCTAAAGCATGGCCCCAAACCCCAAAAACATGACACTGGGAGCTCAAATGCGCTTTTCTAGTCTTGTCAGATCCAGGAAGCTTTTCCAGCCAGCTCCCAGGCCAGACATGCGTGCACTTTTATGGGACAGATATTAAACAATTCTCTACCCCAGCCATGGGAGCAGGTTTGTGAGGAGCAGGAAGAGGCAGAAGCTCAGAGCATCCCTGTCTCTGTCCACATCCCCTCCCCCCATACCCTGAGAGCACGGGAGGGGACAGAGCCACAGCCCACAGCGAGAGCAGGAGCTCAGAGGAGCTGAGTCCACAGCACTGGGGCTGCAACTGGGAATGCACCCAGGTGCCYCCACTGCACAGAAACACCGAGAACCAGGACAGGATAAGGTTTGCTGAAGAAGTCCCTTGCAAGGACAGGTTTCATGGGGAGACAGATTTCTGCTCTGTGCTGCTCCCCAAGCCTGGTCCTGACAGATCCCAGGCAGGCAATGCGAACAGTGGGGAGAACAAAGCCAAAAAGCCTCTTTAGCTTYAATATACAAAACCCAGGCAGCTCAATCAAGCAACAAAAGCTAAATGTCATTTSCTCCTGTGACACTGCCACTCTGCTCACAATTGTTCACGTCTGACAGCTTGTCATTGTCATGAGACACCGCGGACACAGCCGGGGAAAGGCCGGCACAGAGGAGAGGGGAGGAAGGCTCAGTGCTGCATCTCACCATGGCCACCAGCACGGAGGGACATGTGAGGGGCACCTGTGAGAGCTGAAGGGCACCAGTGACCCTGACAAGCACAACTRCATAGGGAAGGTGGGAGCATGGAACCRTGGAATGGTTTGGGTGGGAAGGGACCTTAAATCCCATCCCATTCCACTCCTTCCACTGTCCCAGRCTGCTCCAAGCCCCATCCAGCCTGGCCTTGGACACTTCCAGGGATCCAGGRGCAGCCACAGYTTCTCTGGGCACCCTGTGCCAGGGCCTCCCCACCCTCACAGGGAACAATTCCTTCCCAATATCTAAGCTAAATCTCCCCTCTTCTAATTTAAAACAATTTTCCCTTGTCTTGTCACTCTCTGCCTGTGTAAAAAGTTGCTCTCCTTTTTATAATTCTACTTGAGGCAGTGAAAGGGGTTTTAAGGGTCTCCTCGGAGCCCTCTCCAGCTCTCAGCCTGTCTCCATGGCAGAGGGTCTCCAGTCTTTGGAGCAACATTCCAACCACACCTCACCCAGAAGCACGTAAGCTGCCCTTGAGGACAACCCCCCCACCCACTGTGCAGCCACAGGCACCCCAAAACTCGTCACTGCATTCCCAAGCTCCAGCTGACYGAGGCTGAAGCCCCCAGCTCCAGCTCCTGAAGCTCTTTCCCTCACTCTTGCCCAGCTGAGCTGCCAAGGTGCTGAGTTTGGGCTGCCTGTTCCAGTTAAGAGGATTAATGGATGCTCAGCACCTCTACAAAGCCGAGTCACTAAAACTGGATTTAGGAGTCTATTTCCAGCACCAGCACCTATCACTTCTATGCAGCAGCAACAGACATCAATTTGTTAATAGGTTAAAATGATCTGTTGCAGCAAAAAATGTGAATCCATGCAGCTCATATGTTTTTCCTGCTGGCATCCCAGCAGGCAAGGGAGGGCTGAGCGCTGGGAAGTTTGGAGTACAAGTATCACAAACACCTTACTGACTAATCTCAGGTGGAAACTTCCCACTAAACCCAAAACACTTCCAAGTYCCTTGTTTGCTCCTTTACAATGCACATATCTTTCCATATGGATGTGTCATTCAGAAGCAGAAAGGTTTTGTTCAAAACACATCAAAAATCAAGCAGTGAAAGTCAGTCRGACTCTCAGCCATGTTGGAGAGCCCCTCAGAGATGGCCCTTKGGGTATTTTTATGTGCCATCTTTACCTGTCTCATGCTGTGTGCTGCTAACACAGGAGCTGTTCCTTCAGGGTGGTTTTCCAGCCCCAAATCTTGCCAGTTCCTGCTGTCCCTCACCACAATCGTGTGCTTGAACACAGACGCGCTGTCAGAGCTGAGGAGATATTTTTAAGCAACCAAAAACAACTAAGCACAATCCTGCCAGGAAATCAATTCCCCACTACCCCTCCCCACCTCCAAGCCCATCCATCTGTACAGAGAGGATATGAGGATATCAGTGGGGAGAAGACCCCCAAAGGAGTGGAGTAGTTTTGCTCACATTTGCTCCCATGGCAAAGAGCAGCTCCTTGGTCCAGCCTCCCACAAGGCCTGGAACAGGCTCTGACCCTGGGAGCAGCAGGGACACCTGAATCCACCTCTGCCCCTGGAAATGCAAAGATGAAGCATCACCCTGAGCAMCCCTTCTTCAGCTGGAGATTATCTAATGACATGGACAAAACCAGGCCAGGCAAGTCAGAATTTTTATGTCATTTCATTCTTACCTGATCTAATTCATTGTTAATTAACACGAACTTCCAACTCAGGTTTTGAGAGAAGGCAGCAGAACCCTAAAGCTGACACCCTGCCTGCCCAGCACAGCCACACTCCTCTCCTCCCTGTTCCTTACCCTGAGATTCCCTGGGTTTCACCACTGCTCACCCCAAACCAAGGAAAAGCTCCTCTCCTGGAGCCCACTGAGGATGTAGGATCTTCACTGCCCAGGATTTTAGGGGTTGTCAGCTCTGCTGCCTCCAGGGCTGACCRTCTTCTCCAGAAGAAGGATGTAGGATGCAAACCCAGGCACAGATCTCCCCCTCCAGTCCCCCATGCTGAATCCCTCCTTTTCCATAACTAGGCAGTGATCTCCTAAGGAGCTCATCAAAGCCCCTCTGTGGGGACCACATGGGGCTCTGGGGACCACAGAGCAGGGGAGAGATGCAGCTGTCACAGAGGGAACAGACACCAGCCTCCTGAGGCCRAGTGACAACAGCCCTGGGCCAACTGAATCTGCCCACAAGTCCCTGCCTAGAGGAGAAAATTTCTTTCAAGAGCCACCCCTGGACAGGACTTGGGATTTTTTAATGACTTTCAATAGGAATTTGAATTATTTTTTAATGAATCGGTTAAGTGTTGCAKGTCACCACTCTGGTGGTAGGACTGGCATTCTCGGGCAGTTCTGCTTTCCCCCACTGCACCCATGCTGAGGACAATGCTAACAGGGTCCTGTAGGAATTCTCCCGTACCCATTAACACTGACATGGGATCCCCATTTTCACAGAACCACCGCAGGTCCCTGGGATCCCAGCCCARGCCTGTGCCAGGCTAGCTTGCTGCTAAGCAGCCCTGGCAGAAAGCAGCAGCCTGGGAAGGGCCATCGTGCTCCTGAGAGTTCCAGCCCACCCTGGAGCCTCCCTGGCTCWCTCAGCAGAGCAGGGCCATCCTCTCAGCCCAGGTACAGCACAACAGCCCTCACACAACAGTGATGCTCTGATCCACTTTGCAAAAGCTGCAAGAACCCAAAATCAGTTGTCCAAACCTTTCAGTTTATAAAYAGCTCACTAAGAGAAGAGCTATTTAGTATAACTTGCCTTTTCCTTCCATCCCAKAGTAGATCCTCTCTGCCCCTGCAGCCAATGTGCAGAGCTGGGCACAAGCACATCAAGGCTGGCACCACAAGATAACACAAAGAACAACCCCCAGACCTCAGCAAGCACCCACAGCCCCTCCTGCGCTTCACCTGCAGGCACCTGCACCAAGGGCTGCAGACAAACACTCACATCCCTGGGATGCTCCAGGCCCTCACCGTCACAAAGCTCTGGAGCCCGGCAGCTGGAGGTTTTGGTTCATCTGTCACTGCTCCTGCTAGAGAGAAATACGCTGCAGCAGATAAATCCCCTGCTCCCCTGGGCTGGGCTCGGCTGGGGTGTTCACTGCCAGTCCCTGTCCCARCTGCACAGGGGACACCCTGATTCCCTCCTTGTCACACCTGGGGMCTCCCAGCCCCAGGGACAACTGTCCAGGCAATGGATTTCACAATTTCACAGAGGCAGCTGTGCCACAGCCCCTCCTGCAGTGCAGGGCTCAGGCTGGAGGAGCCACCAGCTGCCACCATACAGAGGTACAAACCAGGACACACTCTGTGCCACAGGTGGGGCAGAGCAGGAGGGCACAGGCTGAAGAGCTCCTGCAAGCACCTTTGCCCAAAAGCACCTCGGGTGAGATGATCTCCTGCTGGGCTCCACTCCCATGCACAAGTCTGAGCCCACCAATTCTCAAGCCCGACACGACTTACTCATCCCAGATCACTCATGGTTGCTTTATCTGGAGGTGTAGTTTAAAAATGCAGGAATATTATTTAAAACCACAACTGCACATCTGCTAATTTCTGTTAGGTCTTATGAGAATGCGTGGGATCACTATATATAGAATTTAATAACTCCAGTCAGTGCATGCTCTCGACTGAGTTCCTGCCTATACGTCTGTTCCTGGGGTCCCAGGGGATTATGAAGCCTTGGGAAATGTGGTGGGAGCATGGCTAGCCTGAGCAACAGCAGGGGAGGGCTGTGCTGGGGGGTATTAAACAGCAGCCTGCTGAGCCAGGAGTGCAGGATCTCTGGTACCTCCGTGAGCAGGGAAATGTGGGAGCTGAGGATCTTATTTTCATGCTTAAATTGCTCACATGAGAGTGAAGAAAGTTGCTCAGCAGAGCTGGAAGAAGCACCACGTAGAGCAAGCACAGGGCCTGACATGGCAGCAGCTGCATTGTGCTGGCTTTTGGATCTCAGCCGTGAAGATTTCCTGGGGCTTCTCAAGGTACAGACATGTGGGGGAATACAGGCAGAAAGTCAAGTGGCTGAAGTGAGAAGTGACACTGATTTCAGAGCATCCCGCACTTCAATCAACACAGTATTACTTCCATAATCAACGGCGGCAATCAAGGGAATGGACTCKGTATCCACAGGGGCACTTGAGCCCTCTCACCATGGGGGTCAGGGACAYCAGGAAACCTATCCACACACCCGGATCCAGCCCAGAGGAGATGCCCTGGAGCAACTGCATGGCCCAGGAGACAAAACAGGGAGAGCACAGCTCCCTGCAACCTGACTTTGGCCACACACAGAAYCTCTGCTTGGGGAAGGGTGCCCACCATCCCCGGAGGGAGCTGAGCCTCTAGAGGCAGCGGCTCTGGGGGCCACGTCCAATGCACAGTGAGCCACAGTCCTGTGTGAGGGGAGAACTCTGGCACAGAGTGGTTTGGGCTGGAAGGGACCTAAAAGCTCATCCTGTTCCACCCCCTGCCATGGTTGTTCACTCTCACATCCATAGCCATGGAAAATCTGGCACATGAGCTACATGCCAGCAATGCCCCTTTTGTGGCTCATGTCCYAGGGCTAGGAAGGCACCATGACATCTCCCATCACAGAGGAAAGCACCCAACCCACCCCAAACCCCACGGTCCAGAATCATAGCAGCCTTTGCATGGSAGTGCAGCTCCTCCTCTCCCTCAGGTCAGGCACTGGCACACGCTTGGCTGCACACAGCAAACCCCGGGGATGTGCCGTGCCCGGCAGCACCTGAGAACAGACCTTCCTCACACCCAGCTCCACACCAGCACGGCAAAAACCTGAGTGCAGAAACCAGGGGTTCTGTCCACAATGCCAAAAAGGAGCAGAACAAAGCTCCTGGTTCTGCCAGGAATGTTTCTGGAGAAATGAGCGAGCGGGGAAGAGGCAACTCTTCTTCAGACACCAGGGGAAGAGGGGAGACAGCAGTGGCTGTGCACATCTCATTGTCTCAGCAGCAACAGGGGCAGCAGCAGGAGGTGCTCCAGCTTCATTTGAATCTGTAGATATTTTAATAACCTTTACAGAGTACAAAGTGCTCAACAACCAGGGGAGAAGGTGAGTGAACACCTTGGTGCTATTTGTCACCCTACACAGACCCAGACCCCCAGCAGCAGGGAGGCGCTGCATGCAGGTCAGCAGGAGATCTGGGGACACACTGCTCAGGCTAAGCCCACACAGAGGGGGAAGAGCCCAGAGCAACACCGAGTGCTAGCCCTGTCCTACAGGCTGCTCCTGACATACAAGGAGAAGCCACCCAGGCACAGAGCAATTTTCTTAATTGCAGTAACTGTGTTTACACGCAAAACAAAGATATGTGCACCCCCAGTAACACAACCCTGAGCACTCACACGATCACAGGGGATTTCCAGTCAGCCMAAAAGCCACCCCTCCCCAGCCCACAGCATTCCCCTCATCAATCCATACCCCAGACAAGCTGTCAATGAACCGTGGGTCCAKCTGCCCAGAGGAATCCCCCTTTGCATTGCCCAGACCCCTCCTGCGTCCAGGAGCCTCCATCAGCACCCCGTCCACACAGGTTCCATTTCACCTGAGAAGCCACTTCTTGCTGCCCCGGTTTCCATGGGGCAGAGGGAGGGAAGGGCGATTTTGGTGCAATGAGCTCGCTCCTCTGATKAGGAGACAGTGCACTGGCACAGCASARAGAGYACCAGGCACAGGCGCACACAGTCACCCCACAGACACCCGAGATGTGCCACCAACACCTGGGACGTGCCTGGGGCAGGGAGATTGATGCCAGGTCACAGAGCCTGCTGGACACATCCCACAGCAATGAGCTGTAGGGAGCCCTGGGCACGAACGGGGTGATGCTTTCAGAGCCCTTGGCTTGCTCCCAGCCCCCTCCCCAGCCCCAAGAGAGGCAAATGGAAAGCAAAGCATCAAGAACTGTACATCCCACCCTGCAGCCCCTGGACACCCAGAGGCACCAGGACAGTCGGGTCGCTGCTACCCCATACCTGCACTCGGTGACACTACAGCAACAGCTTCCACTCCGCCGGCCCCAGCGCCTGGAGCGCAGCTCTGGCCTCGACTTCCTCAGGCTGAAATACTCCGTCAGCTTCCCAAACGAAGCCATGGCTSCTGCCGTTGTCCCTGTGTCCCTCTGCGCACTCGTGCATGCTACACCCCGGCTGTGCCCGCTGCCCCGCGCACTCTGCCAGCCCACGGTCCCGGGAGGGACCCAGCACGGGCCATGAGGAGTTCAGCCAGGAGTTACTCGGACAGTCCACAGCGTGCTCCACAGAGAGCCTCAGATCTAGAGAGTGCTAAGTCCTGTCTCCCTGAGCCAAACGCAGGTCACAGCCCAGAGCAGCTGGTGGCGGCACATGTATTTTGTGTGATGCTGCCGAGTCGAGTGAAGGAGGAAGAGGAAAAATTAAAAGTGCTCGCTGGAAAGCATCCTTTGGTAATGCTGGCACAGGTCTGCGAGCCCCCACAGCCAGTGGCACTGGGCAGGTGGAAGAGCTGCCCTCTGGGGAGGTGGCCCAGCGTGGCTGTGGTGGCCTTCGGATGAGGAAGGGGATGGGGTTTGATCTCAGAGGCGATGAGAGACCCCAAGAAATCGGCTGCTCAGATGAATTTCCAAAGGCTCTGTTCTTACAGCGTGTGGCGACCAGGTGGAGAGGATCCTCTTCCCAAGGCTATTCAGAGTCCACCAGTTTTCCTCCCTCCCTGTTTTCCAAAGCAGAAGACACCCTCAGCTGTCAGCAGCACCTACCTACCATGACTTCCCAGCCTGTCACCAAACACCTGAGCCAAGGAGAGGGACAGGCACTTAAAGCAAGCGAAGCTGATCCAGTTAGAGGTGACCTGTGAGCTCTGCTCCCCACGCTCCAGCACAAAGCCCTTCCACAGCAGACAGCAGACACGGAGATGCTGTGAACCCTAAGGGAAATCCTCCTGCCAGCCCTCCCCTAGTCAGGAGCACTTGTCTCTGCAGCCTCAGCGCCTGATGCCAGCTGGGTGGAGAAAAAACAAGGGCTTCAGAAAAAAACACCCAAACCTTGCTCCAGCCCCACAAAGCCAGATGAAGTCAGTGAAGCATATCCAGGGGAAAGGGTGTCTGACGGCGACYCCCAGCCATGCTAAGAGAGGAAACGGCAAGAAAACTGGTGGTAACTCAGTTGGCAAAGCCCCAAGCTACCTGTACACCCTTTTATYCCTCCGGTGTGGATGCCATGTTAAAAAAATAAACAACCTGCATTCATTGCTATGTCCCTGCTTAGAGCCATCCTCTKCAAGCAGCCCCCTCACCACAAGGGATGGCCATCCGCTGCCGAAAACCCTTCCTGACCTCCACTTCCCTCCTCCCTGATTTTCTGTCTTTTCCTCTAGACTCTGGTTCAGCTTCCCCCTCGGAATTAAATGCCTGAGCAGCCGGGTGCATCCAGCAGAGCATGGCCCAGGGACACCCGGGTGGCCACCCCCGCCAGCTGCTGGTGACTGGCAGAGTCACCGTCCCTGTCACCATCCCCGCCACCATCCCCCGCCC
>NW_026624145.1:36460-70922 GCF_030028575.1 Malurus melanocephalus
GGACGATTTGTTTGCACCATCTCCACTCCCCGCTCCCCGCTCTGAGCGCTGACATTCATCCCGGCAAACAGAGGAGCCGCCGCAGACCTGCACACAAAGCAGGGGGCTGGCGATGCTCGGGGCGGGGCGGGGGGGTCCCGCGGCCATGGGGTCCCTGCCCGCACCGCCACCGGGCAGGCACACGGTCCCCCGGGCACCTTCTCCCTCCCGGGCACGCACGGTGAGGGAAAGCGGGGGCTGCTCCCCTCTCGCAGCTGGGGAAATAAAGCTGTTCACGCACTGCTCCGCACAGCCACCCTCCCCCGGCTCCCACCTTCTTCCTCCGCTGGGCTCCGCCGCTGCCGGGGAGGGCTCCAGGGCGCTTCCCCAAATCGCTGGGTTTGTGGAGAGGGCAGASCATCCGCCGGCTGGCTTCGTGCGGCGCAGCGACAGCCGGTAACAGTGTCACCCCTCTTATCTCCCATCGGCTCCCCGTTACCGACCACGGTGAAATGCAACACGTCAAAGGAGGTCAGATGAGCCGGAGGAGAGCAGAGGGGGCTGGCAGGAGAAGCGGGAAGCAGACGAGGGGGAGATCAGAGAAGGGGAGGCAGAAGGGAACAAATTCGTTTCCCGGCTGTGGAAAAAGCACAGCACCGGCTCTGCCGGCGGCAGCTGGGCTGAGGCACACACCCACCCTGGGGTGTGAGGAGAACAGYGTGGTCACCTGGCAGCGGTGATGTTACCTGCTCCTGAGCTATGCCAAGGCAACAGGAGAGGGGCTGGACAGGGCAGCAGGAGCGCTGGAGAGGAAGCGWGGCATTAATTTGAATCCCTGTCTTCTCCCCTTCCTCCACCACCTGATAGGAGGGCAGAGGAGCAGCGATGCTGCCCCAGGGATCCTCCTTTGGCATTTGCAAAATTGTTTGGGGACAAAGGGCCCATTTGGAAGACTGTAGAAAAAACAGCAGGAGGATTAGACAGACTCGTGGACACAAAAGCCAAGGAGCAAGGCAGACTCCCCCAGCATTCCAGCTGCATGGGGGACATCCCTACAGCCAGGGACATCCCGCATTTCTGCAGTACCCTCTGGGGGGGTAGGTAGGGGCCACAGCTCTTGATAGGGAGTCAGGCTCCCGACAAGGCTGCAGAGCCCAGCAGTGCCAACACTTGGAAAACAGCCAGGAGGAAATGCTGCTTTCATTAAAACCCCCATGTGGATAAACTGGGGTGGTGGCAGTGAAGGTACCAATGCCCAAAAGCTCAGAAAAGTCCATAAACACCTCCATCTGTGCCCAAAAAGTGATAGTACAGAGGGGATCACAGCCCCACAGTGTACCCCAGTGCCCCGGACCAGGCTGACCAGGTCCCATCTGGCTGAAAGCACAACCAGCACCGGGCAGAGGCAGCACAATCTCTCCTCTGAGGTTTAGTCTCTGCTTTTCTGCTGGTGGCTTGGGGCAAGGGAAGGGCTATCTGCTTTGCCCCAGAGACACTGAACAGCCCTCAGGGCCCTTCCTTGCTCAAGGAATGAGTGGTCAGCCCTTCAGACAGGGCTGTCACACCAGCTGGCTCCCAGAGGAGCTCCATGCCTCCGATCAGGCAGCAGAGGCAATCTGCCAAGATATTRCTGAACTCTCTAATTTCACATTAGCAATCTGCTGTGCTGGGGTTTGCAGCCATGCACTCAGAGATGCGACAGCTTCCCACTTCCACTTACCAGTGGAATGAAACACTTCATAAGTGAAACAGTGGTTTAATTTGCAGAGACATAAACTGATTTTTAAGAGGAGCCATGGAGGAGATGTTAAAGCAGGAATYAGAACCTGCATGGCACTGGGACTTGGGGGATGCTGAGCACGGCTGCACAACCATCACCCAGCCCTGGCACAAGCATCTCACACCTCTGGCTGCAGCATTTGGGAAGAGAAAAATACCTACAAGGCAAACACACTGTGTGGGTCATCTCACACATTCCTGTACATACACTGCTTTARGCCCTAGAGACCAACATTCCCCATTTCAGAACCCTCCAAACACAGCAAAGCCATCGCAGACGTGGGAACCGGCAGTGGTCTCAGCTCACAAACAACCACGATGTTTTTTCAAGCAGAAGTCACCACTGCTATCTCCCAGCAGCTCAGACACCCTAAGTATGATCTGTGAAGCTTCTCTGCCTGGTCCTGTGCCTGGCCAGCACAGTGTGACAAAGCCAGACTGCCCTGGATGATTGCCCTTGCACCATCCCCAGAGACYCCTTGCAGCTGACAGTCCCTGTGCTCCCCAGCCCAGTGTGAGCAAACCAGGTCTGGTTACATCTTTGTGGCTTCCCCAAAGCAGCTTTTGCTCCAATTACACTTCTTAAATATGGATAAGYAGAAGCAGGGAAGGAGCAAAAAGGGCTTCTTCTAAGCTGACAGCTTCCTTCATCCACTCCTACAGTGCAAGAGGAGCCTAACTGTGCTTCTCCAGGGCTCCAGTTTCACTCAACACCCAGACCATTCAGCACCAGTTACTCTCACACCCACTAGTCCCCCGTCCCAACTCTTTCGGGGAGCTGCATCCCTAAAAGCCACTGGCTTCTCCAAGTCACCTGGGAAGTCACCYGAAAGCACCGTGGGGACTTCAAAGGACTTTGGGGCAGGAATTTTCCAAACTGTGGAAAATTGGCCACTGATGTCACATATCAGCTCCCTGTCAAATCTTTCAGCCAATATTGAAGAATTTTGATAATCACTTTTTTTTTTTTTTTTTTTTTTTTTTTTTAATTCTGAGCACTAATTCTTGGGGTTTAGGAAATAAACTTCTTCCACACTGTTTTAAATGCACCCACAGTGAGGTCCTATTTCACACTGCCAGGTAGCCCAGTGTACCAGAGAACCATCAAATGTTTTGGGATAGCTGTAAAAATAAAATTGGAATACATTATTTCACAGGCTGTTCAAAAGCAATTATCACCACATGCATGTAAAGAAACATGTTAAATGCAAGTATGAACTGATTTAAGAAACAGATGCACAAAAGATATCAGAACAAATCTAGAGGGGCCACAGAGATGCTCCAAGGGCTGGAGCCCCTCTGCTCTGGAGCCAGGCTGGGAGAGCTGKGGGTGCTCACCTGGAGAGRAGAAGGMTCCAGGGAGACCTCAGAGCCCCTTCCAGAGCCTAAAGGGGCTCCAGGAGAGCTGGAGAGGGACTTTGGAGTTATAGAACAAGGGGAATGGCTTTCCATTGACTGAGGGCAGGATTAGATGGGATATTGGAATGAAATTCTTCTCTTTGAAGGTCCATGAGTAGGCTTGGCAGTGCTGGGTGAACAGTTGGACTTGATGATCTTGGAGGACTTTTCCAACCTAAATGATTCCATCCAGAATTCATCAAAGCATTTCATCTTGATTCTAAATGTGCCATGCTCTGTGCAAACACAAGCCCACAGCGGCACAGCACTGCAAGTGTTCTCTGATGCCCCGAGCCCCAGAGAAACATCCGGAAAGTCCTGGAGCCGGCTCCTGGGAACAGCACAGCCCTGGGAGCAACACACTCTTGCTGGCAGAGCTGCGAAGCCCTCTGGGAAGTGCTACATCTCATCACAGCTATAATAAAGCGCAGAGTGTGCAAGAGGCTCTATAATTTCAGTCTAAGCAGGCGCTTTGCTCTAATTGACAGCTCTATTGCATTACACACACATTTCCGTGCCGGTACCTACCACGAGCCGACCACATCAATTTACTGATTTACCTGATGTATCACTTAACACAGTTATTCTAATTCCAGCAGCAAACCCAGATGTGCTGCCCAATTCAGGGCAAAATAACCTCATTCTTAAATTAAATTAAAATACTCTCATTCTTGGAAGTAACACAGAATCACTTAGGGAGAGCCTTGCACTGCGAGGGTGGGGAAGGGTTTGGAGGGGAAGCCATAGGAGGAGARGCTGAGAGCACTTGGCTTGTTCAGCTGGAAAAGAGGAGATGGAGCACAGAGCTTACCTCCCTCACTGGGGCTGCAGCTCCTCAGGAGGGGCAGCTCCAATCCCTGCTCTCTGTGACAGGGAGTGGCTGGAGCTGTGCCAGGGCAGGGTCAGGTCAAGTAGCAAGAAAGGTTCTTCCCCCAGAGGGTGCTGGCACTGCCCAGGCTCCCCGGGGAATGGGCACAGCCCCGAGGCTGCCACAGCTCCAGGAGTGTTTGGACACTGGGTGGGATTGCTGGGGTGTCTGCGCAGTGCTGAGAGTTGGACTTGTGATCCTTATGAGTCTATGAAAATTCACCTTCCCAGAGAAACATCCAGGAAGCAGARGTGGAACCCCCACCAAATCCAGCAYGGCAGCACAGAGGCAGCCCAGCCCCAGCACAGAGGCACCAGTGCTGATCCTGTAGCCCACCTGCAGCAGCMTATCAGCACCTGTCCCTTCTTGGAGCAGAATGGGATGCGCATGCTACTGAAATCCAATTCCCTTTTTAACCTCCCAGATCAATGGAAATTGCCAGGTTATTTCATCCCACTTCAAAAGATCCTCCCCACAAGCAGCACTGTGCAGTTAAATCACCTCGMAAAGCAGGGCTGTCCCTGGTGCTGCTCCCCGATGGCTGCACAAAAGCTCAGGCTTGCAGGGGAGAGATAAGGGCAGGAAAAAGCAGCCAGCAGCACAGGCAGCTGGAGGAGTCACACGGGCTTTTAGATACCTGCTAAGTGAAAAAATGAGAGAAAATTGGTTGACACCTCCTAAAAATAGTTTGTTGAGCTCRAAAGGACTGAAGAAAGTACAAAACACCAACAGTGAGGTGATGGAAGGAAACACAGCCAAGGAGAAATAAAGGCAGGATAATTTGAGGACATTTGGAGCCGGCAGGGCTGTCTTACGGGCAAAAGGTTCTGCTTCTGCTGAAACATTCCCGAAAGTGGCCACGTTGGCTCTGCCCCCATCACTGCTTGAGACCCATCCAAAACTCATTTGATCCCAGGGAACCATCTTGGCCTCAAGGCTGCCAGAGCTGCAGGAGCATTTGGACACTCTTCTCTGGGGTGCATAAGGTGGGATTGTTGGGGTGTCTGTGAAGGGCCAGAACTTGAACTCAATGATCCTTGTGGGTCCCATCCAAATCAGGCCATTTTAWAACTCTATGATTCTTTCAAATCAAAAGGGACAAAACCCAAGTGGGACAAGAAGGATGTGTGTAATCCCCACATACCCCACCAGCCTGGGAACAGACACAGTTCACTGCACACCCACTGTTCTTTTTCTCTGAAAAAACAGCCCTGGCAAAACCCAAAGCAAAAATCGGAAAACTCATTAACATGATCAAGGATTTCAGAAAATGGAAAGGAGAATAAGTCATGCAATTAGAGCCCAGCAAACTTCATCAGTCTTCAGGAAAAAAAAAAAAAAATTATAATCAATGTGGAGCAAGCAGTCTCCAAGGCTGGAAGAGCCACGGGACTGGATCGATGCAGCYGCTGGCACCCCCCAGACAGGGGAGCTCCGAGGAGGAGCAGCCCCCTCCCACAGCAGCTCCCGACGAGTCTGCCCCCTCAACCCTGACAGACCCGGGGAGGGCATTACAAGAGTTTCCTTAGCAAGCACACACCCCCAAGGCTTCCCCAAAAGGCCAGACTCACAGAGGTCTGGTCGGAGAAAGAAGAGGCAGAAAAGGGATGGAAGCTGTGCCCCACTGCCAGCCCATGGGGCAAAGCCACCCTGGCCACACAATTTCCTCTTTGTGCTGTTCTGTCCCACTTCTCCTGGTYCTGTACATGCCCTGGTGGCTGCTCTGGGATCCCTGCTGCTCCTCTCACCCCAGCTGTGTGCCCACAGCTTCCTAAACCTCTTGTGACTGGTGGGCACTGCCCAGGGCTGCTGTGTCCCTCCTGGGGCTCACCAGGGTGGAGAGGAGACACCAGTGGCCACAGGCTGGAGAAGGATCAAAATTCAGTAAACAGCCAGGCACAGGAGATCACCTCATAGACAACAAAATGAGCAGGATGAGCATCTGACCAGCTCCCTCTCAGCACTTGGCACGGCCTGCTTGGAAGGGAATTGTGGATAAATCAGAATCCCATAATGGTTTGGGATGGTAAGGACCTTAAAGCCCACCCCATTCCATCCCCTGCCATGGACAGAGAGACCTCCCACTATCCCAGGTTTTTTCCAAACCTCGTCCAAACTGACCTTGAACCTTGACCCAGGGATCCAGGGGCAGCCACAGCTGCTCTGGGCACCCTGTGCCAGGGMCTCAGCACCACCACAGGGAAGAATTTCTTCCTAATATGCAACAGCCTCTCTGGGAAATTACTCATCCATGGCCTTGAGCTTCCCTCTGATTTGTATGAAGTCCTTCATGGATCCCGTGGACATGTTGGCACAGCCCTGAGCACCCTCCCTTCCCAAGGTTTCACAGCTCAAACCCTCCTGGTGTTTTGTGAAGTGGCAGCCGGCCTGGCCAGGCAGCTGGGATTTGTGTGGTGGAGAGGCTGTTCCAGGAGGAAATGGTGCTCAGACCCCACAGGAATTTGCATCTTACCTGCTCCCCAAACAAGCACCACATCCCTCATCCCTCAAGGAGCACCAGCCCAGAGGGGCACAGACAACCTCAACAGGACCAGGATCCAACACCAGGCACCATTTCTACTCCCAACCTCTCAACCAGYAATTATCCCATTTCTGCATCAAAACATTGTCTGTTAAAATCTTACTTCTTTCCCAAACAATAGATTAACGTAATCCTTTTACGCCACTGAGCTGCCCCTGCCTGTTGCAGTCAATGATTGCAAACTTTAGAGCCTGGAGTCAAATTTTAACTTTTCCTGTCACAACTTCGAACAGCACAATCACCAGCTAGACAGGGATGTTGGATTTACTCAGAATAAGGCTTTCCATTTAAATTAAGGCAAAGGATTTCCCCCAGGTTATAGCAACTTAATTAAAACAAAGTCAAAACAAACCTCTAAAACTTCTGAAATGCTAGTTGTGTAAAATTAAAACCTCCAGGACTGCCAGAGTACAGAGCCCAAATAGAACCCAAGGGAAAACAAATAGTTCAACTTATTTCAGGAAAATAAGACCAATGACAAAGCAGATCAGATCCTATCCTTCACAATACAGGCAAAATACTTAAAGCCCCATTGAGCAGGACGAAGACAATTACCCAGATGGTCAATGMCACTGAAGTGAGAAGCTGCATAGTGAGACTCCTCACCTGAGAGGAACTCTGTTGCCATACAGCTCCAAGACAAAGCTGTCCCTGCTCACATCCCTGTGCAGGCAGCAGGGACACAGCTCCAGTCACTCACACCAGCTCCCTCAGCTCTGGCACCTCAGGGACACCCCCAGGCTCTGGAAGTTGGTGGCATTAACTGTGCATAGGGCTGCTGCACACCAGGCTCCTGGAAAGRCMCCCATTTTCCAGCATGRGCCCTKAGGAGCCCAACTGCTTCCAGGACTYTYTTCCATGTGATGTTCATGCCAGSAAYACATGGTTCAAACCCAACACTGCAGCCCTGGGTGGTGAGACCAAGGTTTCTGCTGCTGCAAAGAAAGGGTGCAGAGAAGGAGAGAGACCCTGGCATCCTGCACCATCTGCACCATCAACTCTTCCCACCTTTATTCCCACCTTTACCTTGCTGCTGCCCTCAAAGGATGCTGCTGTGCTGCCAAAGKGAAAGGAAACCCCAGGGAGGTGCCTGTGCAGGCTGATGGGAACGGGCTGTGGGACAGGTCTGTGTCACACTGGGAAACTCACAGCAGCACCAGCAGAAAGGAGCAGAAATGAGTCAGCCCAGCTGATCTGCTGTGAACCAAAACACAACCCAGTCCAGCCACACTTCCTCAGCACCAGGGTGAGCTGACCCATCCCACAGCCATGCAAGCACTGGACCCGACCCATGGGATRGACGGGGAGGGAGGGGGCTCATCCCAGGGCTGTGGGTGTTTGAACCTTGCCCCAACACCCACTAGGGGATGCGCAGTGAGAGGCTGTGCCCTGAAGACCTGTGGCAGGACAACACTCCAGCCCTCGCAAAGTGTCCTAGGATCCTGCCAGGGCCAGGATCACACCAGGAAAGGCACCATAACTGCACATCCAACACATCCCAAGCTGAGGGTGTTCTTAGGAAAGGGGCTTTCTGCCAGACASTTGGGGTCAAGGATCCACTGGGTAGCCGCTGTAATTCTGTGCCCTTTCCCAAAGAGAGGGGGGCAACACCTTTTACAAACACCCCACTGTGTCCCCAGGCTGTGCCAGGACAAGGGGGAAGCAGAGMACACCTTTCCTGCAGTGTGGAGGAAGAAGGTCCAGTATCACAGCCATGTTCCACAGCAGAAAACCCCAAACTTCCAACCTCATTATGTCAATGTGGTGAGAAAAATAACTCTCAGCATGTGCTCTGCACACGCACTGCTGGGAAACAGCCACCACTGACAGCAGGGAGACACCTTTWGCTTAAAGGAGAAAGTGAATTAGAAATTGAAGCTTCTACATCAGCCAGCAGGTGCCATGGGAGAGGAGATGGTGGCACATGAGGCACTGAGGTCAGTGGTCCTCCCTGTCAAATGCCTGAAACCCACACTATCAGTGTGTGACACAACAGGATGCTTGCTACATTTGCTCTCATCAGTGTATGCACACACAGGTTGTCTTCAGCTAAAACACCATGTAATCCATCCCTTAGTATCCCCAAATGAGGAAAAAAAGCTTGAAATGCACCAAAGACTTGTTCAGCACGTTTCTGTGTACCACAGCTCAGGCCAACATGCACCTCCACACAAGCAGAGGCAGCACCGCACAGCCCCGTTCCTCAGCGCCCAGGTAGGGCCAGCCCCACGGTACCTGCGAGCTGCAGCAGCTTCACAGAACCATGCAGCAGCGGGCAGCAGCCAGGACATSTCTGCCAGCACCTCAGGCAGCTCCRGGRGCTGTGCTGGAGAGCCCCATCCAATGTGTCTGCCTCGCCCCGGGCAGCATGGCCAGGTCTCTCACTGCCCAAACTTTGCACAAGACACAGGTGGGATTCACGGGGAGCATCCTGACAGCAGCACAAACCTGAGTGTCCCCCTTGCTCCCTGGGTGCCAGGCCCCCAGCCTCAGCCATGGCAGATGAGCTGACAGGGACGCAGACCAGTCCTTGGTCCACGGGCCCCGGGAATCGCCTCAGCCATGAGGGCCGGGGGCAGGCAGCCCGCCAGAGCTCAGCGGTGCAGTTCGGCATTGTGCAATCCCCACAGGATTACAGTGGGATATGTCCCTTCCCACAGCCTGCAGGCAAAACTGAGGGTGCTGCTTTCCCTCCCTGAAGGGACTCAGGAAGGTTCCTGGGCTACTTCCAGGACTGGAGCCCCCTCTGCTCTGGAGCCAGGCTGGAGCCCTGATCATTCTCCTCAGAGTGATTCCAAAGCACTTGGATGTGCCCATGGCAGCCCTTTGGCAGCACACAGAAAGCAAAAGCTGAACGCAGGCAGACACATTCCAAAAGCAGAAGCTGATGGGTTTCCCTGGTGCAGCTGACAAGGCTCATCTCTGTGGGTGCCACCACAGCTCTGCTCCCRTCTCAGGGCCAGCAGCAACCCCACAGGAAGCAGCAGTTTTGGGACATCCAGCAAACCCCTGGGGCTCCGTCACATGAGCTGCTGCAGAGCATGGACAGAGCAGGGCACAGAATGAGGGCAGCCAGCACCCACGATGGGCAAGGCCAACCCCTGCAGCATTCAGGCTGCCAAAAACAGTTCAGGGACTTTTTCACCCTGACATCCTCAGGCTCTGCCCAGCTGGGCAATGGTTCCAACTCAGTTGTGTCCTTCCAGCCATTCATTTCCCAGCAAAGCCTAGCTTTCTCTCCCTCTGCAGGGCAACCTGTGCCCCGCTCTGCAATGGGGGCTRTGGCAGGAGCAGGCACTGTAGTGGTACAGGTAATCCATACCCTGGGCCTCCTTGTTGGCCAGAGATTTGGCCACAAATGRAGCAGGATGGGGCTAAAGAGGTCAGGGGATGATTTTCTGCACAGCACTCACAGCAGGCTGGGAAGGCTGTCCCTGCCTGCCTGGACAGGTGTCAGGATGATGCTCAGAGCCCACAAGGTCACCATGCAGGAATGCTGCTCAGCAGCACCAATCTCCCCATCCCCACATCCAGCTTAAAGCAGGAATAATGCACCAGGAAAGCAGCCTCTTGTCCTGCAGGAGGGACAGYCATCAGCACAATGTGACCCACGTCTTCCCCAGTGCAAACTGCTTGACACCTCTCCTGCCACCCCCAGGGATGCAGAGCAGGCAAGACACATAAGCCTCATGGGCAAATCCTCACACACATCCAGGAGAACGCGTTTTAAAAGGGTGCTCTGCATCTCATGCATGCAWCAGGAAAAATTGCAAACAAGCAGTGAAGGTGGGAAGTACCAGAGGACATCAGACAGGCAACACAGTCACTGCTGGCAGGCTGGTGTCAGAGAGGGGAGCTGCCAGCAGAGCAGCCAGAGCTGTGAAGGCTCATGGATGAATGCTCTCGAAACAGCACGAGCACCCCAAGGGGCTCAGGAATAAGATGAAGTGATAATAGGGCAGCTCTGGCWCTTGGAGCAGGTTTGCTGCTACAGACACTCAGTCCAGATCACAGCAGTGGCGYTGTCTGGGTCAGACGTCACCTGTGGGGCATGCCTGCCACACTGGGTGCCACTGCCTGGCAGTTTGGTGATGGCTGAAATCCCTCTGAATCGCCTTGAGACATGGGCAGTGAGTCCAGCCCTGGAGCAGGGTAAGAGCCAGGACTCCCCTGGCCCTGGATTAGGTCCTGGCATCCCAAGAACCCAGCCACGGGAGCACAGAGAGGTGCTGAGAGCTAAGGTTCTTTCAAGGCACCAAGATGCAAATAAAAGGAGATAACATGAAAATTTAAAATAAATAAATAAATAAACATGCAAAGCATCTTTTTTATCCATAGAAAAGCCTCATGCAGAACTACAGCTACAGAAGCCAAGCTGTGCAAGCCAAGCTTAATAACCCTCCTTCCAGCCTCGCAGCTCTGGTGACTAGTGATACCCAGGCTCCCCAGGAAATGGGSATGGCCCCAAGGCTGCCAGAGCTCCAGTGACAGGGCTGTCTGGCACAGGGTGGGATTGCTGTGAAGTCTGTGCAGGGCTGGGAGTTGGACTGGATAATCCTCATGGGTTTTTTCCTACTCAGGACAATCCACGATTCTGTAAGTCTGAAGATGTCCCAGTCATCCTCAGCCCCCTTTTCCTAGGGAACCTGCACCCCACTGCTGAACTCTGCCTGATTTGCAGATACATCTTTTTTACCTGCCCACTATTTGCAGAGGAACACACCAGATTAAGGTGCCTCCCAGGCACCAGCTTTGMGTCTTTGATTTACTCTTTCACAGGTCACTGTCTCTGTAAATGTCTATCAAAGGCAATTGCCAGCACAGTCAACAGCTGCACTCGTGGCTGAGCATGAAAAACGAACGAGGCTTCCCTCCCAAATTACTCCTGCCTTGCAAAAAAGGCTGCGAGAGCAGAAAGAATGGGATAGGACGGAAGAAAAGGTCAAAGCATGCAGCAAATGCAACATAAAAGTCAAATCAGCATAAGTAGGATGGGGCAGTGTGAGCTAGGCCAGCACAGACCTCTCTCTTCCCTGCCCAGGAGCAGGGCAGGCAGCAGCAGGCTCGGCAAAATGTCACCTGATTTCTAAAAGACATTTTATAAAAGAAGCTACCAAAAATGACAGTCAGCAACCTTGCAACTCTTAAGAAATTGGGGCAAGCAGGGATTTTGAGGATGGCAAGAAAAGAAATCAGCAGAATTTTAGCAGATGCAACCTGCTAAAACAGGGYTGTTGGTAGCAGCCCTGCAACAGCRCATCCCARATCCTGTGCAGTTTATTTCACACTGTTCCAGCTGATGTGACCCAAGAACACACAACACAGAGAGGATGCACACAAAGGTTGTGGCATTACAGCAAAGGACAGGGAGAAAGCAGAGGAGCAACAGGGCCTTTTGCCACTCTAGCTCCCTTCCAAAGACTCCGACTCCATTGGCTCCAGCTACTCCAAAGGGGAAAGCCTCTCAAGGTAACAACAGGGCTGTGCAAGARCTCCACAGAAAATGCAGGGAGCCTGACTGCTCTTCCTTAGCAGCTGGCTGGATTGAAGATTTAATGCAATGGGTCCCTTTGGAAAAAATTACGCAGGCTATTAAGAAAGATGCGCCTCTCATCTGATGAAATCCAGCAATCATTGCAACTATCCAGGCGAACCGAGCAGCTCTGTGGAGCAAAGGGAAAGCTGCAGTCGCTCTCGTGAGCCCTTTCTGGATGAAACAAATGGGTAAAGCAGCAGCTCCACTAGCAGTAAAGCAAATGTGCAGACACAGCCGTGCCGTGCCTGCGGAGAGCGAGACGGATCTTGATTCCAAGGGAAGAACCAAAGGAACATTCACTGAGATCGCTGGCTGGTTCCCACTGGAATCCAATRGCTCCCGAGGCTGCAGGAACAGCACAAACAGCCCCAGGCCAGGGCAAGCAGGGAGGTTCAACACCTCAGACCTGGGACTTTTTCCCAGAGAAGAGTGAGTGAGCTACAGCAGCCCCACTGGAGACCGTGTCACTTTGGGAATCCAAAGCATTTGCTGGTGCTTGTTGTGACAGACACGCAGGGATTAACCCCGGCTCCTTTGCCCAGGGCTGATGGGACCAGAGGACCGCAGGCTGTCCCAGCATCAGGAACATCATGCGCTAAAGAATCTCATGGCTTTGGGGAGCTAACCCAGTTTAGTGCAGCATTATTCAGGGGTGCAGCAAGTGCCACTTCTAAGCAGCACAGACTACATTAACAACAGCCCCTCACTGTTGGGCACCTTTGCAATGGCGCCTGAGCAGAAAACACTGGGCTTGTCCAGAGGGAGCAGATGCAGGGAAGAGTTCCTGCAGCAGAGCTCCCATCCACAGAGCCCTTCTGCAGAGGAAACCCATCCACCCAGCACAAGGCACCTGCAGATCATTTTCCCAGGGAACCGGAGCTGACACCTTGGGCTCACTCACAGCTGCAGGGAGCATTTTGAGGTCCTGAGTGTAACCCACAGCCACCTGCACACCTCACGCTCTGCTGCTCTCCAGGCTCACAGCTGCCAATTCCCATGCCTTTCCAAGGGAACCTGCTGGCTTGGGTGCTGTGCCAGGCTCCACTGCAGAGATCAGGTGCCTCCACAAGCACACAGTGTGTGTGTGGGGGGGGGTTACACCTGTGAATAACACTCCTCTGCAGTGGCTCTCCAGCGCAGTTTGCTCCCCACACACTGCACACACCTGCAGACAGCTCCTTGGAAAGGCCATTCGACCAGTCTGGCTCTGGGAACATCCCAGGCAGCCAAGTCCTGCTCTGAGATGTTGCTCCCCATGCTGCAGGGCTGAGCTCAATTCTGCAAACACAGCCTGTCCTTCACTCATTCACCCACCCACTGCCCTCATCCTCCAGACCCTCTCAGCTTCCCATAGCAGGGTGAAGCTGAGCCACTCACATCTCCCAACTCTTCCTTGCTCCCTTTAAACCCCTTAYGGTTCAGCCTTTGCAGAAGCTCCTGCAGGACCTGGCTGAAGGTGGACTTACAGAAGGAAGTAACAGCTCAAATTCARTTGCTCTGATCCAAGCAAGGATGACCACAGATTTCCAAAATCCAGTGGGGAGAGAAGTTGGAAAATTTGGAAAGTAGATGCCTGCAGACTGCCTGCGAGGACGACTTGGTGTGAAATGCCAACTCCTGCCATTGGTGCAGGAGGCATGAGCAGGCTGCAGGGCATTGCCCTGGGCTGGCCAGCCCTTTGGGGTGACAGCAGCTCCTTACCAACATCCCCCAGCACCCATAAAGCTCACGGGGGGCTGCTCCAGGCAGAGCACTCCTCACCTCYGTGTTTTTCTGCTAGGAGCACCAGTGTGGATCCAGCAGAGAAAYGCCCTCCCCAAAACCACGGTGCTGACCGTGAACCCCGTGAGATCGGCTGGGTTTGGGGGGACCCCAGCACCCCGTGTCTGCTGCCCCAGCAGCTGCACACCCCTTGTTATCAGCTAAATGTGTGAGCTTTGAACACTGGTGCCTTTGGCAGCTCCCTGCAGCTGAGAAGAGAGCGCAAACACATCCCACCACTCAGCTGGTGAGCAGGTTATTAATAAATCATTTACTGTTTATTGCAATCATTCTGCCAAAACACAAACAAAAAGCATCACAGTCATTACCAGCAAAGCTGCCTGTTCACACTGGTCAGGGAAACAGAAGTTTTGTGTATTGCCTTCTGAGAAGAGGGTTTACAGAACCCTGGGTGGCCCAGGATCCTCCAGCTGTGACAGCTGTGCCTGTACGATGGTGTCCAGGACAAACTGCCTCCTGCCAAAGCCCCTGTGCAGAGGAACAGAGAGCAGCGAGATCACTCCATGTAAAAGCTCTCCTGAGGAGTTCTTGTTCTCTCCAGGCACTTTTGGGCAGGGTTGCAGGGAGCCCGTTGGGGCTGTGGGTTTCTCCCCCACCTTCCCACAATTACAGAAGGGCTGAGCCCCCAAGTCATCCCCCAGCWCTGAAGATAGGTTCAAGGGCTGCTGACAGCCTCTGCACCCTGCTTCCTCCCAAAACACCATGAGAGAAGCATGGAAAGGAAAGAAACTGCCAACCTGTCCTTACTGTGCTGTTAAACAGCAAATCCACTTTCATCAGCACATCAAGAGCCTGTGGAGATCAAGGAAATACATTCCTCCATACGCTCTCCAGGGCAGGGAGCTATTTGCAACCTGAAAAACAGTTGCTGTCACTGCACATCTGAAGAATGATCCTGAGCACAACAACCTGGCATTAAAGGAACGAGTACTACCCACACTGCAGCTTGTTGCATGCTCCTGCCAAAGCGGCTCTGGATAGACTGAAAAGCGGGATGCAGGCACAACTGCAGGGAGGACCAGCTCCATCCCACCACAGGGACAGGGCACAAGGGTCCCCCAAACCCCAGCACTACCACCAGATCTATGCAGAGCTTCTGCTGGCAGGTCCTCCCTGGGGGACTCCAGAGACCCCTGGAGCCAAGGTTCTCTGTGAAAGCCCTGACAAAGATGGAGGTGCCCACCCCAAACTGGGAGGCTGAGACAGATCTTGGGGACATCAATCACAGGGACTCCAGGGAAGAGGAACATGAGCTGAAATTGCGTCACTGAAGACCAGAATTAGGTTTTCTGCTTAAACACAGTGAAAACAAATAGAAGGACCACARCAAGACACAACAACATCATGATGTGCTCCCCAGTAGGCACCTGCACAGCAGATGTGCCCAGGGACACCTGTCCCCAAGCCAGAAACCTTGAGCAGGTTTGAAGCAGACATTACTCTCCTTCTGCATGCTCGCTGAATAATTAATCCTCCAGAAATCAGTCAAGTCTTCAACTAAGTCAGCTCAGCAAATGTAGTAAGGAATTTCTAGGTCAGAATTACAAGGAGAGCTGGGGAGGAAAAAAGGGAAAAAGAGCCTTAGTGCTCTGCCTCCTGTTCATTGCCAAGGGATTAGCACCCTGCTGTGCCTTTGCCAACTATAGCCAGCACCTCCATAGCAAGAGCTTAGATGGGAATCACACCTTGTCATCTTGGCATATCTGACACCTCAGCTGCCTCTGACACCACCAAAGAGCACATTTCTGTGCTGAGCATCTCTCTCCATCTCATACTGTTCATTCCCAGAGCCAAGAAGGGAAGCACACCCCTTGAGAATTAGATTTGTTACCTCCCTCCTGCTTCAATGCCTTTGATGTCTTAACCACCATCTTCTGCAGAGTCGTTTTTCCCTTCCTTTTTTCCCAGAGTAGTAACCCAGGAATGGAGCACCCAGCAGAAGCCCCAGGAGTGTCACATTTCATAGCACCAGAGAAAGAGCAGCTTCTGGGAAGCCCCTCCCAGCCCACCCACACAGTACCATCCATCACTGTGCAGGGCAGCACAAGGGGCAGGCAGGGGACCTGGCACCAGGGACAGCAGCAGGTCCCCCAGGGCACTGGTTCAGATGCACCTTCAGTAGGAGCCATACCCAAAAGCACTGCTCCAGAAACACAAGGTCTGTCCTCCTCATGAGATGACCCTTCTGAAAATGAAGAAGTAATTCTTCAAAAAGAAGGATCTTCTATGAGATACATGCATCCAAAAGAGTCTGGTGCTGAGTGAAGAACACAGAGTTGGGGTGGAAGGAGGGCAGTGGGATCAAGACAGGGTGAGGGTTGAGCACASGGGAGGGGTTCCAACTTCCCCCTCCTATAAATGCTGGAGCCATAGGAGCAGTAGGGCCTCGATGCCCTCTCATGTCCCCACCCACACACCACGGGGACATAACCCACTGTCCCCCGGGGACCCACCCTGCAACAGCACCGGTCTCCTGCTACTCCATTCTCTCCTCCCACCTCCATCTGGGAGTGGGGGGGTTGCATGGGGGATCAGAAACAGGGGCAGTGCTTGCAGTTTCCAAGCTCTTGAGGAAAGAGTTCACCCTGAAATTCCACTGTGAGAGCATGGAAAAGGGGGTAGAGGGCTCTAGWGACAGCAGCCAGACCCCCACCCCCAGCCATCCCCATGCAGACACGATGCAGGAAGGAAACACAGAGGGATCAGACTCGTGCCAGAAGCCTGGGGTGGAGACACCCCACAGAAACCTGCTCTCACCTTGGTGCATGCATTAAAACAACCCTGATCATGTGTGGGCACGAGCCCAGCCCTGAGGAGSTGTTCAGAGGCAGACTAAGAGAGGGAGGGTGGCAGAAATCAGGCAAGGGACACAGCCCATGCTGTGCCCACCTGCCACTTGTGCCAACCCCTCTCGAAGCAGCCACAGAGAGCACAATGTGAGCAGGCAGCTCTGCCCAGGCTCCCCCTGACACACACCTGCTTGACTCTCCCTTAGGTGAAACTGGAGGACCCTGCAGTCCACACTTGCACTTGGAGAACGGACTGCACACATCCCCCAAGGATCCATCTCCACCAAGGCCCTATCCCAGCTCCAGCACCCCTAGCTTGTCCCTGCACTATGCACAGTTTGGATTTTCCACCTTCTCCTGCAGCCTGAGACAGATATGGGCAAATGGAGACCAGAGGAGGGCAGAGAGTCAGGGAGCAGCAGTGCAGAGCGTTGGTYCCTACACCTGGTGGGATACACAGTCCCCAAGGACCTTCATCCCTGTGTCCTGTGGCAGGAGCACTAAAGATGGAATGGGGATATCCAGTACCCCTTTCTCCCACCCATATGGCAGCAGTGCAGATGGCAAAGGCTGAGGTTGGTGCATCTCCATCCAGTGAATCCTCCTCCCTGCCTGAGGGAGGGGCACCCAGGGGACAGGTCCCTGCGGGAGCAAGGGGACCATGGGGAATAGACCCTGGGGCAGCAGGGCTGGTGTTGGCACAGCAGCTCTGTRCCCACAGGCAGTGCCTGACTCTCAGGGGTGCTGGGGACCCAGAGCAGCAGCAAGACAGGGCATGGCCAGCACCCGCTGCCTGTCCCCCAGGGGAGGCAGGGTGGCCACAGACAATGCTGGCATTGAGCAGCCACTCGCCCCAGCCCATCTGCAGCTCCGGGAGCCCGGGGCACACAAAGCCAACGCTGGGCCATGGCAAGCCCTGCCAAGGCAGTGACACAGACCYGCCTTTGTGTCTGCAAAGGCAAAGTTAACTTTGGGGGAAAGATGAGAGAGGGCTCCACCACTGGAGCCTGTGCTTTGGCTGCTTTTCTCTTGGAGGCTGTAACCCACATGCAGATGGCAGCAGAAGTGCCCAGCGCTCCCCTTCTCCTGCCCACCCCAGGACTAGCTGGGGGTCTCACCACAGGCACCCCCTYATGCAGGGACCTGGAGCACATAGAGAGGGCCATGAAAGCACACTTGGAGCAACAGAGGACCAAACCAAGAGTGGTTTCACARAATCACAGAACGGTTTGAGTTTGGGTTGGAAGAGACCTTAAAGCTGATCCCATTCCACCCTCCACCATGGGCAGGGACATCTTCCAMTATCCCAGAGTGCTCCAAACCTCCTCCAACCTGGCCTTGGACACTTCCAGGGATTCAGGGGCAGCCACAGTTTCTCTGGGCACCCTGTGCCAGGGTTTCCCCACCCTCCCAGGGAACAATTCCTTCCCAATATCCCATCTAACCCTGCTGTCTTGCAGTAGGAAGCTGTTCCCTTTGTTCCATCACTACATACCCTTGTCAGAAGTCCCTCTCCAGCTCTCTTGTAGCCCCTTCTCATCCCATTTTAATCCCTTTCACATCCCTGTTTGTTTGGTTTTTTTTTTGCCCCCAGACTGGCAGCAAGCCAGGGGCTCCAAAGGGTTCCTTCAGGGAAGCAAAGGCAAGCAAGGCCTGCCCTCCTGCCCTTGGACCTGGCCCAACCTGTCCCTTCCCGGCATCCCACAGCCAGCAATGATTTCCATATGCAGAGAAACAAACCCCCAAGGACAACAGGTTTTATCCCACTTCCTTCATTTCCCAGCTCTGGGATGAGAGCAGCCCTGCTGCCTGCAGCGAGCCAGCAGCCTGTCCTCACTGCTGCCTGTGTCACACAGCAGCACATGCACTGCCTTTACCTCCGTGCCCCTGGGGTCACTCTCAAGGGATCTCAGCATGGATCTCACAGGTGGGAACATTCTGCAGTGGCCACTGATGGCTGCTGAGCAGCCAGGACAGCTCAGGCCAGCACACACTTCCCAAGGGATCCTCCCTGAAAAGGCCAACCCTCCCCCCAACTTAATGTGAAAAACAAGACCAAATATAAAGGGAATCAGGACAAACTGTTTTCCTCACTCTGGAAAGCATAATGGATGGAGATTAAACAGATGTGTGTAACCACTGCTGCAGTGAAACGTCAGCTGTGACAGTGCCTGGCTCTCACTGCTGGTGCAAACCCTGCTGCTCGCACCTTCCCCACTCGCAGCCAGCTCACATGGCATTACTCCCATTAAAAACCTGCCCAACAATCCCCACAGCCCCCACCACTTCCCAGGGGTGCTGTGCTGCTGCTTGTCAGGCCATATGAAAACAGAGAAACACAGGGAAAGGCTGCAAATCCTCTGCCCTGGCGTCACCTGTGTGGTGAGGTACAGCTTCTCCCTACAGCCTCTCCCGTTTCTCCCGGCAATATGGAAATGGAACTACGGCATGGTGAGCACCAACTGCTCCTGTTGGAGGGCCAGGTGTTGGCTCAGCTTCCCCAAAACCAGCACAGCCCTTTCACCAGCCATCCGTGAGTGAAAGATGGGGAGCGTGGACCCTTTGGGAGGGTCCATCCTGCCCCTCTCCCCAGGGACTGTCACAGCAGCTCCTCCTGGGCTCCAGGCAGCTGAGAGGCTCTGTGCCAGCACAGCCATCCCTGCTCTGTTCCCCAGCCAGCCTGTGCCACTGGGAGGGACAGAGATAGAGACCCTGCCCAGCAGGGACCCAGCAGGGACCCAGACAAGCCCCATGCACCGGCAGCAGGTCAGTGAGAGGGGAGCGACCCCTGAGTCCTGCACAGGATGGGAGCCCCACGCCCAGCATGGCTGAGCTTCCCACCCACACAGACCACAAACCCCAGGGACATCTGCTCCAGCCCTTCTCCATCCAGTAGCCTCAGCGCTGCCCATCCCTCAGACCCAAGCAATGAGATCAGGGTAAAGGAACTTCATGGCCTTAACCTGAGGGATGGAAGGTTTACTGGGATGGATATTGAGAGGAAACACATCCCTGTGAGGGTGCTGAGGCTCTGGCAYAGGTTGCCCAGAGAAGTTGTGGCTGCCCCAAGGCCAGGTTGGACAGGGCTGGGAGCAGCGTGGGACAGTGGAAGGTGTCCCTGCCCATGGTGGGGGTGGAATGGGATGAGTTTTAACGTCCCTTCCAACCCAAACCACTTACATATTCTGTGATCCCAGCAGCCATGAGCCTGAGCACACTCGGTGAGGAAACAGGTCTCCCTTCCTGGCTCTGACGTTAAGCCAGGATGTGCTGTCCTCTTCTGGGATGATTATCAATCACTGGATTGATGATGGATTGCATTAGCTAATGGATTACATTAATTTTTATTTGGCAGTAAAAAGCAGATGTGTGAGCAGGAACCATGGACTTTTATGTTCATATATCCTTTCTCCCCTCTGTTTGGCACCAGCAGCCAAAATTTATTCGTGCTTCCTCCTGACCCCAGCAGACGTGCATGGCTTGGCAAGAACGCCCAATGCATTCACTCAGAGCCATGCTGATGGTGATTTATTAATTACATGGCCCTGTGCTCGTTAGCCTGCAGYCCGGGGTGCTAAGGGAGGTGATGTGCTCTGTTCAGAAGCCAAGGCACAAGGACAAACTGCTGGGGAAAGAGAAACCCTCCCCCAGGAGTGGGAGCTGGTATGGATCTGTCACACTACAGGGGGAAAAAGCCCTGGCACTGCATTCCCAGGCTGTCCTGACTCTGGGCCAGCCTGCCTCTGCAGAGAACGTGGAGATGGGAAGGAACAGGGACAAACGGGGTGAGAGCATCAGCAGACACTGCAGTGGGCTGAAGGAGGTGCTGTCCCTGGGGTGCAGCTGATGCACAGGGAGCCTCAGCCCCTCCCATGGCACATTGCAGGCTCCATGGAGGGGATGCTCACTGGGATTTTGTTAGCAAAAACCAGGGAGGACTAGGAAATGCCAACATCTGTCAGGAGAGAAACCTTCAGCATCAAGATTTCCTCCATTAGGGATAACAGAGAAAAAACTCACCCACTAAAAAGAGGCGTCTCAGTGATTTTTGCGCACAACATTGCTCCATTGTCCTCTGTTTCAGCTCATGACACCTGTGCTTTTAGCCCCCAAACCCTGACATGCTTGTCACTCACTGCCTGTTGCACATTCTCCCTGTGACAGCCAGAAAAAGGCGGCTGCCAGCTTTCAGCATCACTGAATTTCAGACAAATCTGAGCCTGGGCTTCGGTCTCCACGGTGGAACTGCGGCTGCTCCAGCATTTATATTCAAAGCAAATTTGTGGGGGGAAAACACACAACAGAGAACATGATGTGCAAATCTTTACTTTGCTTCACTAGAGCTGGACACTGATGCAAAAGGAATATTTGAATCACATCCTCAGTCACACCTCCTGATCAGGGCTTCTGCTCTCACCCAAGACTGCTCTCTTGCTCTCTCCTGCTCTCTTCAGCCAAGACTCAAGTTACATTAATGCACACAACCAAGTGAACTGCTTCCCTCACTCCCGGCCCAGCTGGGGCTGCCAAAGCAGCAGAAAGCATCTCCCAAACATTATTTACCCTCAAAAAATCTTACAGACTCCAGGCCATGATGTCCCTGCCCATGGCAAGGGGGTGGAATGAGATGATCTTTAAGGTCTCTTCCAACCCAAACCCTTCTGTTATTCTATGACAATTGATAGGTGGAAGCCTGGAAGCCCCAGTTGCAGCTAGAAGTATTTTTCTGGTTGTAAATTGGAGATCGCAACCTCAGCCAAGCAGTTATGGATCAAATCACTGCCTCTGACATGGAAAAGGTGTCACGAAATTTCATTGCAACAGAGCAAATGGGATTTGCCCTTAAGCACTGGGCTAGTCTTCCAATCCATTACCCAATGTTAAGAAATTAGAGATTGGGAAGTGGAGGCTGCAGAGCAGCTCTTTGATTYACTTTAAAATTACCTGCAAAAGAAAACACCCCGTGTGTCCCTCCTAGTCACCCTGAGCACAGAGCAGCACCWTGAGTGCAGGGCAGGGTAGGCAGCTAACTACAAACCTGCTTTCCCCTCTCACTTCTGAGCACCTCTCAGCCAAGGCACGCTCTTCCCTGGTGTGGCTGGAATGTTGAAACAAAACTGAGACATCCTTGGGCTCCCRAAGTACAGGGGAAGCAGCACATTTTTGACAAAGAAGAAAGTCTGGGAGAAAACTGCACACTCAAGTGACGCAGACTGCAGGGAATTTAAAAGGCAAGATGCAGGCAAAAAGTGCAGCAATTGGAAAGAGTGAAASTGCCAGGGCCATGCAGGGCACCCTRAGTACAGGCAAAGGGGAGCTTSATCATCACTTCYCTTCCAGTGACTCTGCTCTTCCACCTGTGCTGCTCCYGCAGCCAGGGAGGGAGATTTGCTGGAGCCAGAGGACAGCACCAAAGGCCACTGTGCACTGTGTGACAGTCCCATCCCATGCCAGGCTCCTCCAGACTGTGTTTCACCCAGGCACTGCTCAGCATGGACAGGGAGGTCCCATCACATCTGCACCTCTGCCCCACACACCGACAGACACATGGGGCCTGYGCTGCTGACGAGCAAAAYCACAGAGTCATGGAATATCCTGAGTTGGAAGGGATCCACAAGGATCACCAAGTCCTGCACAGACACCCCARCAATCCCACCCTGTGCATCCCTGGYAGCGCTGTCCAAACGCTCCTGGAGCTKTGGCAGCCTCGGGGCYGGGACCATTCCCTGGGGAGCCTGGGCAGTGCCAGCACCCTCTGGGGACAGAAGAACYTTTCCCTGATCTCCAACCTGACCCTGCCCTGGCACAGCTCCAGCCATTCCCTGTCCCTGGTCACAGAGAGCAGAGATCAGAGCTGTCCCCTGGGAGGAGCTGCAGACCCAGTGAGCTCTKTGCYCCATCTCCTCCTCTCCAGCTGAACAAAACAAGTGCCCTCAGCTGCTCCTCCYGTGGCTTYCCCCYCGAGACCCTTTGTGTCCCTCCCTTGGACACTCTCGAACAGCTTTAGATCCTTCTAACATTGTGATGCCCCAAAGTGCCCCCAGCCCCCAGGTGAGGCCACCCCAGAGGAGTCCCCTCCCTCACATGGTGATGCTGCGCCCAATGTACCCCAGGACAAGGCTGGCCCTCCTGGCTGCCAGGGCACACTGGGACTCATACTCAACTTGCCAGTGGCCAGGAGCCCCAGGTCCTGAGGCAAGAAAGGAAGGTGGGGAAGAGCCAAAGCAGCTGGAGGTGTTSCTCAAATGGTGGTAGTCACAGGAACCATCTTCACCTGGTGCTTCAGGAACGGAGGTCATGGTATGGCTGAGGACAGGGAGGAGCCTCTGGAGATCACCCAGTCCAGACCCTTTCCAGCAGGGCCAGCTACAGCTGTCCAAGGAAGCTTCTACTCGAGGTTTGAATATCTCCAAGGCTGAAGACTCCACAACCTCTCTGGGACTAGCCCGATAGAAGAATATTTTTGGTGTTTTAAGTGCAATTCCTGTGCTTCAGTTTGTGCTGTGTGCCCTGTCCTGGCACAAGCACCCCCAGAAGAGCCCACCTGAGGGCAAATCCCTCCATGGGGGGATGCAGCCAGGCAGGACTCACTGCCAGAACCTGACATCAGTGCTACAGATGGGATTCCTCTGGGTGCTGAGCACTTCAAACCACGTATGTGCCTGTGGATAGGGAACCACAGCATGCAGGATGGGAAGGAATGGTTCCCAACCCTCCTCCCAGATCCAAGAAAAACAGGTTTTACCACAGCAACGCATCTTCTCCACAGCCAGGACAATGAAACTGAAATTCTCACTGAATGGATAGAAAATCATTTTTTGCCCTTATAGGACAGACCCAGAAGGACCTGTGGTGGGACACTGCTTCTTATCTCCCCAAGAGCATTTTTCAGTACCTCTGGCCATGGGTTTACACTCCAGAATACCCTGSGGCCTCCTCTCCCTCCAGAAGCTAGAGGAAAGTACATGCAGAAAGCAAAGAGTACCCACACTTCTGACTCTGAGAGGCACTCGGCTTTTCCCCCTGCAGGGAGGGTGCCTGGGCACAGACCCACCATGGAAAAGGCTCCCTGTTGCTGTCACTGCAGGACACAGGCAAAGAGCAGCAAAGCTCCACTACCACAAAACCTGCATTACTGCTTCTGCTTTTCCAACGCYGCCACAGGGCCTGGGAAATAGTTGTGTCTGACAAAGTCAAATTCCSCAGGTGTGCACAGGTCCAAAAGGATGCTCACAGCAGGTTTAGTCCCACAGTCTTGCAGCAGCTGCCTCCCAGGAGAGGATTTATTCCATACCCCAGGGCACCAACACTGACAGCCAGGGATGCAAACCCAGAGCCCACAACAGGACCCCTTACAGGAACAGCCACGTTTGGCTTCCTCAAAAGAGGGTTTAGCTCAGACACTGCCCAGTCATTGCATTTTTAGCCAAAACTTTTGCAGTATTTGCAGAGTGAGGATCACTGGCCTGGCAACCACTTGTTTTTACAGTAATGATTTTGACTTCTTTGCATAAAATGGTCCCAGCCAAGCAGAGTGCGGAAATAAACAGCTTCAGCAGGTTCCTTAGGAGAAAAGGAGAGAAAAGCCCCTTTTGCCRAGAGCAAATACAGAGCATTCAGGAATTCCTGGGAGCTTGGGTTGGTTTTGTTTGCCTGCTCTTGCTTTTAATTCATAGTCACTGAAAGAGTTTTGTACCCTTAACTATTGCATGTGCCACCAACCCAGCACTTAATGAGGAGGAAGCGAGGCTGACACAGTCACTGTTCACACAGGAGGAGGAGAKGCAGCCGTGCCAGCCTCTGCAGCCATCCGGATCCAGAGCAGCTGGCAGGAGCTGGCACAGAGCTCCCAACCCCTGCCCACCCACCCTGCTGTSAAAAGGGAAAGCTTCACACTACACCAGGGGAACCCAGGTACCCCAGAGCTGGGGGAGGCTGGTGTCCCTGGGCAGGGACAGTCCTGATGTCACATGCACTGCACAGCCCTGCAGCCCTCAAAGGGGCTGCCCAAGCTGCCAAATCACCTCACCCTTTCCAASAGCAAGCACCTGGCAAAGACAAGGATGAAAACTAAATAAGGAGATACTTTCAGGCCTCATGTGGAATAAGAGCAATGCCATAAACTCTCGCCCACAGCTAGCTCAGGGTGGTGATCTGGCAGAGGGCTGCTGAGAGTWATAAAGTTTCCCTCAGCTCAGGGAGGGAGCAGAACGGCATTTGTTGGCAGGAAGGGACCCAGACACACCACTCACAGGACAGCACAACACAGCATGCCCTCGATACCACAGCAGAGGGGCAGGAGATCAGCCAGGCAGTGCTGCACACACAGCCTTTAACCACTTGGGGTGGGCTTTAGTCCCCAGTGCTGCACACACAGCCTTTAACCCCTTGGGGTGGGCTTTAGTCCCCAGGCTGAGATCAAAGGGGCCTTGGTTTGAGAAAGCTGATGCTCTGCTGAGAGTTACCCCCTCCAAGAGTGGAGCAGCCAGCACCAGACCCACAGGACCAGCACAGGCGGTGAGCCAGGATCAAGAAGAGGAATTAATCCCACATCCCTCAGAGGCAAAGGCCTTTGGAGGAGCTCAGGGGTGGGAGCCAATAGTTGCCAAAGTCTGCCTGCCTCCCTCCAGCCCTGCCATGGCAGGGAAGGCACAGCCCTGCTCCTTTGCAGCCTTCCCTCCACACTGCTGCCCAGCAGGAACRGCGATGGCCCAAGGTCCTTGTAAAACACTCTGTTAGTGTTGGCAAGCACTCAGGAACAAGCTACTCCCTTCCCTGGTATCTTGAGGGGATGGAAAAAGCTCATTAAAGGCAAGACACAGTCTCTCTGGGTGCAGGACAAGGCAGGACCAGCCATCCCAGGCACCCAGCAGCCCGTTTGGATAGGAGCTGTCAGTCACAACCTGGCAGATGCAGGCAGAGTGGGCTGCCTCACCATATCCCCAAAATAACAGTAGTTCTTCCATTCCACTCCCAGCCAGCAGCCATGCCCTCCGCCACCTTGCAGAAGTAGACAGCCCTCTGCTCTCAAAGGATGCAGAGGCTGATATCTGGCTCCAGAGGATGCAGATCCCAGCTGGAGATGTGCAAGGGGASCAGACCATGAAGAGCAGGGACCGTGCCATGCTCTGACAGTCACARGCTGCACCAAAGAGCCTTTGCTGCTTTGTGCACAAACACGAGTTCTCTCTGTCCATGACCCAGCCACAGCCCTGGCCAAGCTGTCCCAGCCCCATGGCAGGACACGGCTCCCACACGTGGTCATGGCTGCTGCAAAGGACACCTGCCCATTGCTCTGGCACCGGGTACAGCAGAGCTGCCTCTGCCTCAATCAGGTTCCTCTGCCGCAGAAACAGAAGAGACATCACAGGYACAGAGAAAACTCCAACCCCCAAGGAAAGCAGGCATCATAACTCACAGGGCTCCCAACAAGGCACTGGGAGGCTGTGCATCCCTAGGCAGAGCCCAGCTCATCTAGAAGCACATGGTCTAGAGGGCTGGGCTGTCTGCCCAACCACCACAACCCAGCCCCACCACATCCCTGATCACCAGTATGACAAGGAGAATAACATTCCTCGCTTTTCAGCTTGGTTTTTCAGGCATCTCTTGTTGGTGGGAGAAGAAAAGTGGCATCASGCGAGCTGTCAGTGACTCCCAGCCAGAGCTGACCCAAAGCAGCCACACACAAACCCCCATCACTGTCACTATCATACCCTGGGACACAGCCCTGCGGTTCCAGGGAACACCCTGGGGCACAGCAAAGGAGCTAAAGGAACAGGCTACGTACTCATCTTGYAGCAGATCCCCCGCGGGCCCCTGCGCCGGGCTGCGGCTCCGCCGGGCTGTGCAGGCTCTGTCCAGTTCGGTCCAGCATCTCATCGGGGAGAGATGGCCCGAGGGAGGGACATGGCAGCCACCTCAGCCTCCCATCCTCATCACTGCCAGCACCATGCAGCAGTGGTCAATCCAGTGATCCCAGCAAAGAGAAGAACTGGGAAGCTCTGCCGGCACCCAAAGCAAATGGCTGCTAAGGGACACAGCGTGGCACAGCAGTGCTGCCCCGGCCCTCACAGCACAGCTCCCTGCACGGCTTCAGCATGTCAGCAGGCAAATCCTCTTTGCCTATGGGCAACGGTACTGTATGGGGGAGGAAAAAAGCATCAAGAAACTCTTTGTCTACAAACATCCCAGCCAGGCGCACGTGCAGCGTGAGCTTCCTGGCGAGGGCGGAGGGGGGGCTGGAGGTGGGAGCCATCATTTCCGCCTGCAGATCCCTCTGCTCACTCATTGTCTTCTAAAAATAAAAGTAAACACTGAAGAAGAGCTCTTTGTTTTTATTTCTGCTGTGTCAGAGAGATTTCTCTGATAGGAACAAGTAGTGGGGCCTCTTCCCAAACCTCTGGGAGCTTCCCCGGAGACCAGCACAGTGCTGAGGGAGCAGTGGGTGTCCYAGGGAATGGCAGGGATGGAAAGCTGTCCTCTCTTCCCTCCAACCTGCAGCTGCTCATGGTAGGTATCATAAATCCCAGAAGGGTTTGGGTCCAAAGGGACCTTAAAGGTCATCTCATTCCACCSCCTGCCATGGGCAGGGACACCTCCCACTGTCCCAGGCTGCTCCACACCCTGTCCAACCTGGCCTTGGACACTTCCAGAGATGGGGCAGCCACAGCTTCTCTGAACAACCTGTGCCAGGGTCTCACCACCCTCACAGAGAAAAATTTCTTCCCAATATCCAACCTAACCCTACTCTATATYAGTTTGAAGCCATCCCCYCTTGTCCCKTCCCTCCAGGCCCTTGTGATGGTGAGGATTACCCAGGGTGGGTTCCACCTCTGCTGGGCAAACCCTTTTCCCCCTCTGTTTTAGGTCAGAGAAGAGGCCATTGCCCAAAGCGCAGGAAACCTCMGTTTTAGTCACATCACTGCCCTTAATAAAGCACCAAAGCACCAGGAAAACTGTTTTAACACATAAAATACATATTTAAAAAGTAAGATTAAGATATGGATGTGTATCTCTCCTCCTGACAGTTCCAGAGTCTGATGAGGCCAAGCCTGAGCCCCACACAGTCAACATCACTGATTAAACACAAGCACAAACTTCCTCACCAGGCAGCTGCCCTAATCTAAGCATCTCACAGCTTTCCCAGTTGTTTGTTCAGCTTCTTCCTCTRCCATGGAGGTTCTATACAAAACTGCAGGGTAATAAGACACACACACACACAATTACCTCTCTTTGACCTGCATTAGGAGTAAATCCAGCATTAATAGCCCAGAGCCTCAGGTATCCTCTGTGATTTGATAAAATTACTTATCTAAGCAAAACTCTGCAGGGGCCAGCCTCATTACTYAGAGCAAAGCTCTTCCCCCACACCCTGATTTAACAGTGTTTCTTTTATTTGCCAGCTCCAAAAAAAGCCACAGATTAAAACAAAAAGATAAAAAAGAGGAGACATTTGTTTTTTCATTTGAGCACTCGAACAGCTTCCCAAGGAAAATGCTGTGGGACCTGTCAGCAGACTGCTAAGGACACCTCAGCCCTGGGAGACAGGAGGGGCAGCTCAGAGGGACAGGAGGAGACACAARTGGAGCCACAGCTGCCGTGGTTCCTCCCTCTTGGAGCAACAGAGAGCTCCACYGGGACAGGGCCCTGGCCTCCAGCCCTCATGGGAACAGATGCACTCAAAGATAACAAGATTGACAGGGCACTGGCTCCAGTACAGCAGCTCCTATGGGAAAGAGAAGGGGGRGAAAAAAAGGCAAAGGAAAAGGGCTCATGACTGCAAACATCCTCCCCAGGGCCTGATTACCCCTGAGAGTAATGAGTTGCAAAAACCAATGCTGGACCAGTAAAGCAGCCCAGCCCTGAGCAATAAAGCAGCCTGGGATTACACACACCAAAGCCTGTTGATAAAAATGCTGTTAATTCCCGAACAATCCACTTCTGGGCTGCCAAGTTACCCACTGTACTTGCCTGGGTGGTTTTTCTCCCAGTAGTGCACTCAGTGTTCTGAGCCTGGTTCCAGCTTCCAGGRCACTGCAGGATCCTCCTGTGGCTCAGAACAGCTGGGGTAAGAGGAGTCTCCCCTCTCCAAACATAGCTCAGACCCCAAAAATCCCAGCAGAACTCTACAGCTGCAGATATAACAATTTATGAGTACCAGAGTATTTTAAAAATGGTCATTGCACCTATCATGTGTCAGGCAGGGRCTCTGGGGGCTCCACTGCCTTCCCCAGGCCAGGCTGACACCACCCTCCTCCTGTCCCCAAGGGAAGGCTGCAGCCAGACCCTGCAGCACCATCCTGCTGTTCAGACAAGCTCCAGCACAGAGGGAGGGCTCAGCAATGCAACCTCCCACCAGCATTTTTCTGATCTAACAGCTGGGTCTAGCACAGGAGGCCTCATTCTCCTCAGCCATCCAACCTCTCACTCTTCCAGTGGCTCTGGGAGGCTGCACACGCGCTCTAGTGACCTGTCACCATTTCACACCACACAAATAAAACCTACAGCAAATCCATGGTGCAAGAAAAGAGGAAAATAGCTTTGTTGCTTATTAGTTCACATATGAGCCAGAAACCCAAGTCACACCAATAAAATTTGTGGGCAAGAGACAGCAGGATGTTTAACTGATGAGCTTCCAGCATTCTCCAGTGCAGCAGGACAAATCCAGGACCCAGGCGGGGCTGAGCAGAGGGTGAGATCCAGGCAGGCCACAAGCCCTGTGTGCCCAGAGACACCTGGACAGTCAGCTTCCACCTTTGCTTGGCCTGGCACAGCACAGAAATCCCAGAGCCCGAGAGGCAATGCTGGGCACAGAGCCAGTGCCAAACTCAGCAGCAGCCGTGGCACAGTGGGACTGGCCAGGGATGGGACCTGGATGTGCCTGTGCTGCTGGGAGTGCTGCCATCCTGGATGGRATGTGCTGGTAGCCAGGGCCAGGCTCAGAGCTGGCAGGAGCAGAGATGTTAGCCAGCACCTCAAAAGCAGACTGTAACCAAAGAAATGTCACATCCCTGTTAAAAACTGACCAGCAGCAGTGTGAAAGAAYACCACTGCCCTTACAGGACCCAGCCATTACAGCTCTAAACTCTCAAGACACTCTAAGTTCACAGAGCTACCAGGATAAGCTGCARTGCATTGTTTACTACAGCTTTACAGGTGTATGGATTGATTTACTCAAAGCACATCTCCTGGGAACTCAAGGGATGCTTGTCAACTCCCCTCTCAGTCCAGCTTACAGCCTGSAGCTGACCCAGAGGACACTTCAGACCTTAGGCACGCTGGTGGGACTGCCTCCAGCAGGAGCCACAGAGTGATGCTGGCTTTCCTCTAGTCATCTTCATTCATTTCAGTGCGCTTCCTGCTGCTGGCTCTTCAGGCAAAAGCAACAGTAAGAACYTGCCAAAGCTCCCAGCAGCTGCCCGGAGCCAGGGCCAGGCCAGGAAGCCCCCCAGGGTAGGGCTGGGTGCTGGCAGGGCTGTCATGCCAGCCTGGCATCTCCGACAGCCTTCAGCACTTCACCCTGTGCCTTCCCTGGAGAAAGGGCCACCCTCCAAACCCTCAGGCACAGGCATGGCTCTGCTTTGGGGAGCAYACATAAATCTGCACTGGGAAAGAGTCCACAACCACTCCACACAATGAGGCCATGTCCCCCTTAGCTGCCTTCCCACCACCCTCTCCTCATCCAGCTCCCCAGGATGAGCCAAGAGCACAAGAACAGCCAGAGCACCCATGGGACATCTACAGCCATGGCAGAGCATAGTCTGCTCTCCACCCCCAGGAGGGGAGGAGTGGCTGCCTCAGGAACCACTGTACCCAAAGGAATGCTACACCCACTCTTCACTGCCAGGACATGCTCAGCTTTCCCTGGAAAATATTAAAGATCAAAAAACCCAGACATCACCCCTGCTGTCCCCTGCATCAAGGGCTGTGCAGGCARTGCAATGCAGCCAGGAAGGGTAATTACCAGGATACCTGTCCCTGGTAATTATTACCTGGCCAGCTCTCAGTGTGTCTGTACAGGGACAGCCTCATTCAAATTMAGGGAAGAAGGTAAAAGTCATACAAGCCCTTCTGCACTTGCTGAGCCCCAAGCAGCCTGCCAGCTCATTGTGGCCCCTCTGCACACACCTAAGGCAGGGCAGAGCAGGACTCCTGTCCTGAGGAAGTGGAACACAGAGGGGTGGCATGGCCTGCCCAGCCAAGCAGGGTGACACTGCTTCTTCCAGGTGCCACATCCACTGATCCTCACCAGCTCCAGCCATACAGAGGAGGGGCTGGATCAATGGAAAGCAGGACAGCTTTTCTGGGTTTGAGCCCCAGTACCTGYAGCTGTTCCTTGTCTGCTGCCACGGCTCATTCCAACCTGCSAGGATCTCTCCTGGAGCATCCTCACCTGCTCCTCTCCTCTCCCAAGTGCACCTCCATGTGCTGCAAARCCAAGCTGCACCAGTGCCCACGCTTGGGTTCAGGGCTGATCCCAAGACAGTGCCTGATGGTGCCAGGAACAGAGACCTCACTGGGGCTCAGGGCAGGAGGAAGAGCCCAGCAAAYCAGACACAGAGAGGGCAGGGCTGGCTTTGACCACCCCGTTCTGCCAAACTTAACAGCACACCCCTGCTGCAAGAGGAGGTTTCAGCTTGCAGACCAAAACCCTTCAAAGCCCCTTCAAAGCTAAAAGTCATTTCTAAGGGATGTACAAGGGACAACACCACAGTTCCAGGCCAACCCACAGATGTAAGAAGATCCTACTGGATTTTGCACCTCCACTGAAGCATTCCTAGAGAGCCAGCAGTTAACAGAAGTTGCAAATCTTATGTGCACCATCATTAAAGGAAGGAAAAGGAGATTAAGCATATATGATAAGATCAAATGCTCTCAGCCTCAAGCAAACCTCAAAATTAAGTCCTGAGGTAAGAAGAGCAAAGTAATTACTTCACTGAATAGCTTTTCCTTTACTCACAAAGAGAACATTCCCACTCAGGACTGGCTGTGTTCAGGGCAAATACTCTTTGGTGCAGTCAGTAGTAYCAAGGCAGGGTGCAGGCAAGCCCACTGCAAACCTTCCAGAGCCTCATGTTTTTGCATGATGCTCACAGTTCCAGCTGTGGTATTTCCCCAGGACAGGAAAGGGAGTCACATGTGCTTTTCCTTCAGAGAGCTGCAGTTGCTGGGACCCTGCTGAACATGGATTCCACAGCAGCAGCAGTCTGCCCAGAGGCCCTGGGCAAGGGTATAAGGAGTCACCAGTTAGTGATGAGACTTTTAGGCAAGTTATGTCATAAATGCAGCCAGGAATGTCTCTGCCTGGAGGGAAAATCCTTCCGGGAACTTATTCAGTCACTGCCTGCTGACTCACTCACTCAGGCAGCCCAGGCTGAGACTTAGGCAAGGAGATATCTGTCGTGGTGACAAGGACTCASTGACTGTCCCCTAACACAAGAGTCTTACAGGTTCTCCAGGATGGCAGGAGCTTGTTTGCAAGAACAATCACCCCCTCTCTGCTCTTCTGCACTGACTCCCACTCCTCATGCTACAGGCCATCATCAGCAGGAAGGGAMTTGATCTGCTTTTGCAACAGAACAGCTCCAGCAGAAGTGAGGGAAGTGGTGTCACTGTTCAGCATACCAAGGAGTCAAGTGGCCAGGAGCAAAAGGCCACAATGGCACACAGAGCAGAGAACCCCGAGCTAAAGCAGCAGCCAGCCCCAGGCACCACCCCTGACCTCTGCTTGGCAGTCTGGGCTCCAGCTGCCACTCCAGCCCCGTCTCCCAGCCAGCTGCAGGGCACACATCGGTACCTGTGCTGCTCTCCCCAGCAGCAGCCAGCCCTCTGCAATGACTGCCTCAGCCCCAGAGAGGATGGAGGAGGGCTGCAAGCTTGGCCAACTCCCTCCCCCTCTCAAACACAAAGATCTCTTCAGAGGAACCACGTGAAAGGCTTGGTGTCAGTGCTTGCTCTGGGAGCAACACACAGAGTCACAGTTCTAACATTAGAGCACAGATGATGGCAGGGAAGAAGAGAAGGAAGCAAGAAAAGAACCATATAAATAGCTTCATTGTCCTTACTGAGTTTCACAGGGCATCTGATGTCAAACAGGATCGTTCACTCAGAGCTGAAGTCTCTAATAGATTCCCATCTGACAGTTTCTTATCCAGCACTTGTTCACTGGCCAAACAAGCTGAGTAAATATGCTTTGTTCTACCATTAAAGCCAGTGACAAATCATTGGCTTGCAACAAACCCAGTGTAAACACCATCCTTCCTCCCAGGCCAGATCTCCTCCTATTCCCCTGATGCTCTCCCACTGCTGCACTCGGATGCTCTGCCAACCCCRGTCCTGGGGTAAAGACCCACATGATGGGGACCAGCACATGCTTGGCTTTGGGAAGAGAAGTTGCACTCTCAAGGGGGCTTGGACTCCAAAACACCCTTGCATACTTCGAGTGAAACCTGCTACAGCCCAGAACATTCATTTAACATGAGAGACATCCAGTCTAGCCATCCATCCAGTCTAGTCTATCCATCACATAGCCTAGAAACAAGATCCTTACAGGAGGCAGATCCTGAGTAGAGCCAGCTTAGCCTGGCAGTGCCACAGACACGTTCTATGACATGGTCAAGCAGAGTTTAAGAAAGATTGGGGAAGTTCTTGCCCTAGACATGTTTGTCCTGACCTTTGGAGTGTCCCCAGCACATTTCAGCACCATCAGTAACCATCATCAGACCATCAGTAACTGCCAGTTTTTCTGCTCTTCATCCCCGAAGAGGYTGCTTAGGGAGAACACAGGAGCCTGGGCACTCTGGGGTCCATTCCCAGCATCCACAACTCTGAGATGAGGTATGACAGTGGATATATCCCAGGTGAGCCCTTTCCGGATCCATCTCTAGATCTGCTGGCCAAGAATCTGCCCAGTGCTTTTCAAATGAGCTATCTGCCTCCCCAGCCCACTGCAGCACCAAGCTTCAAGCACATGTCACCTGCTCGGGGCATCGGCACCTCCCTTTGTCCTTTTTCCATTAACTACCCACAAGTYTCACTGCCACTCTCTGAGTTTAGTATTGAGAGATGAGGTTAGCAACAGTTTCACCTTCCTCTGACTCAGACACTTCATGATTTTGCAAGCCTGGACCAGGTTTTCATTTTCATTTCGTTTTCATTTTCATTCAATCAATGCACATATCATTTCACTCCTGTTTCCAGATTGCTGATGAAGCCCCCACACCAGTCCTGAGATGTTACCACCACTGAATTTTCCATCCTTCACACTCCAAAGGTGACACATAGCTGATACTTTGCCTTCTATCACACACCTTTCCAGTACCTAAAAGGCCCTTCTTAGAATCACAGAATCCTTAGGGTTGGAAAGGACCTTTGAGATCACCAAGTCCAGCCACCAACTCAGCACCACCACCGTGTTCACCACATCTCTGAGTGCTGGAGCACCAGCAGTGAGAAACAGTGGAGCTGAATTCTGCAGGGGCACATGGGGCCAAGGCTGCTGCTCTCCCAAAAGAGCACCTTTCCAGAGGCATCCCACCACCCAGCCAGCACCTGGACCCATCAGCACACACCAGACTCCATGGAAAAGCCAGCTGRTGGAGCTTCAGGGAGTGAGAAACATGTTGTGTACCTCCTGTGTGTCYGGCTGCAGGATGGACCAGGCTCGGAGATTCTCAGTCCTTCTGTGCTGTGGGTGCAGCATCCATCAGTGCAGAGCTCCCTCCCACACTCCTGCTGCTGTGACCAATAGCAAAGCCACCGTTGGGCCAAGAGCCATCACCCATCCCAAC
>NW_026624145.1:71655-153705 GCF_030028575.1 Malurus melanocephalus
CCAACAGGAAAGCAGCACAGGTGTCACCCATCCCAACAGGAGAGCAGCACAGGTGTCACCCATCCCAACAGGAGAGCAGCCCAGGTGTCACCCATCCCAACAGGAGAGCAGCCCAGGTGTCACCCATCTCACTGGGAGAGTAGCCCAGAAAATGAAACAAACCCTGCTGCCTCAGGTCATGCCCGAGTATCACTGCAATAGCAGCTTCACCAGGAGTCTTTACTTAAACACCCTGTGATCCCAATGTAAGCTACRTCTTTGCTTCTCAACATTTGCTAAAGCCCAAAGTGCCTGGCTTGGAAGAAATCCAAAGAAAGGAAAAAAAAAAAAATCCTCAACATTTTTCAAACAGATGATTGCTGAGAGCTAGGGAGACTTTGTGGTTTTGTTAAGGGCCCACTCAAAGTGTATATTGCTTTTCAAACCCAGATGAGRACCATGGCCAAAACAAGAGTTTCATATAGATTTTGGTTCCAGTAAGGAGTGGGAAGCAGGTGAGGATAAAAATACAATCCAGATATTTGCTATAAGGACCAAAGTCCTACCTTAACACATGCCTGTCGAGGGACAATCTGTAGACATGTGAGGAACCACAAGTATAAACCTCTACCTGAGCCTTACTCTAGGACATTTCCTAACTGATGACCTTAGTGCTGATGTTTGGAATTTTCCTAGGCAAAGTTGGAATCACATGTTCATCACACAACTCTGCAGGGAGCAGCACTGAGAGCCCCAGCTCAAGGCCTGTGGGAAGGATGGCTATACCCAAACAGTGTGAGCAGGAGCCTTCAAGCTGCACACAAAAGATCAGCTTTCTTCCCAAATCCACTGACAAAAGCTCTGGCCAGGGCAACCCCAGGTAGTAYCAGACCCACAGCCTCAGCAAAGCTTTAGAAGAAAGGGCCACTGCCACCATTCTGACRGTGGCCACAAGGCCACTCTGCATGAGTGACTCCCAGTCCCCTAGTCTGGAGGACTGCAGTGTTCTGTCACTTGAAAACATTGTTGTTCTCATCTGGGAAACAGAGGAGTAATATAATCACATGTYTCTGATATCGCTGTTTACAACTAAATTTCCAAGTTGTCCCAGAAAACATCTCTTGGGAACATTTCTGTAAGCATAGCTGAGCTGGAAAACCTTGGGCTCTGGCTTGGAGATTACAGCAAATCCATCTCACGTGGCTCACAGTGAACTGGGAACAAGTGACAGCAGCTTGGGGCTCAGCTTAGAGCTCAAACAGGAGAAGAAGAGGGAAAGTGGGAACATCCTCAGAAACACTCAGCTGGTCACAGACCCCTGGTTCAGCACATCCTGAGCTCATCTGTGTCCATACATGGCAAGTACTCCCAGGCAAATGCCACTCAAGTCTATGGCAAGACCTCCCTCCTCACATCTGCTGCCCCTGGACTTGGCCCCAGCTYTGGACTTGGCCCTCTGATTACTCCAAGCCATATTACTCACACTTCAGCCCTTATGCCAGTGTTAGACCCGCTGCAATTGTCACTTCTGCAGAAGGATTCCTAGTTATGTTTGAATTTTAATGTCCCAACAAACAGGAGGATTTGTGATCCTTTAAGTAGTGATCCCTGCCCAGGGTTTGAAGGATACTCCTCACATTTCCAGTATGGATGGAGGTAAGATTAACAATGTCCTTAAACTGTCCACTTCCCTGCTTCTAAGTGTCTGGGGTTTATAAATAATGTAGCATGTGACTGCAACCCAAACCACCATCCCTCAGAACCCTCACAAGCTTGGGAACTTCCCATCTCATCCCACCTGTTTGGGATAGGTATGGAAACATTCCTTCCAAGTTTCCAGAAAGTGGAATAGAAATACTAGAGAGTTCACAGCAGCTGATGTGCCAGTCAGTGAACAGTGRCTGAAACCCAACACTGAACCCTTGGTTTCCAATGTGAAGTGCTCCAAGGAGGTTGGAAGCAGCACCTTCACACCCATGGTGWGACCATACTTCACCTTCCCCTCCAGCCAACACTCTCCATGACASAGAAGAAAACTTGAYTTCCAAATACCTTATACCAYCCCTGCCCTTGGGAAAGGGTCTCTCCTGTACCTCATCATGCCACCCTCTGCAYGGAGAGCATGCCTAACTCCTCAGCATTTCTAGTCACCATTTCTGTGTACTCTCCAAACAGGCCCAAAGGATGGTGYTGAAGGACAGAAACCCCTGCACCAGGTCCCAAAGCACTCAGCCAGGCCACTGGGATTTCACTGGACTCCTCACAGGGCTGCAGCATCAGTCCCGGGACAAAGGGTTTGGAGCCAATGGCCTGTGCCCACCTCCACCCCAGGCAGATCCTGGTGTCATAAAGCCTGCCAGGCAGTCACAGGCATGGGGCACAGGACGGGCAGAGGTCACAGGGTCCTGCAATTCCCTGGCYCTGGAAGATCAGCCTTGCCCCTCTGCCAAACACTTCAAGCTCTAAACCTGAAAAGCAGAGCAATAAAGGACCACATGTAACATGAAACCTCAAGTTTCACCGAGCTCTCTTCCCAGGGAACTGCAAATATTTGCTGTGTTTTATCCAATATCCCTCCGTGTTTGCCCAGTGCCCAAAGATAAATGAACAGGTCACGTACACTTAAGATATAAAGATTTCATAAAACTTCAGCACAAACACCAGCCAGGYACTGCTGCCACAGGGAAACAATCGGCATCTGCGGGCACCTGGGGACCCAGAGTGACAATGCCACAGCAAGCTCCTGTGCCCACTTGCTCACTGTCCCCTTGCCAGCCCCAGAGACAGATGCTCAGGTCACATAGCCCAGTCTGTCCATGTCAATGCCCACTATGTCCCTGTAACCCAGCAGAAGCCACCCCAGAGGACTGAGCCAGCACAGGCACGGCCATAGCTGGAGGTGAGTGCCAGCACTTTCAGGAGATAAGGTTTGCAGCAAACACCTTTGGAGCTTCCTCCAAAACCTCCCCCAAATGMCAGATGCCAGCACATTCCCAGGCTCTTTGCACCRAACAATGACACCATGGGGTTGTAAYCCTCATGTTCAGTTTGTATGGTAACACTCAGGTCTGTATCTCCACACAGGGAGGCAATCCATCACCAACAGCAAAATCCATTCCCTCTACATGCTCTGTTTTCTGCTCTGTTTCTCCCAGAAATGCTCCTGACCAATCCTAGCAGCCCGATTTCTGAGCTCTGGCTCTCTCTCCCCTACAAACTGTTTTCAATCATGTGTTAAAAGGGCAAGTAATGCAGAAACAAATCTGCACTAAAGGTCAGGCAACTTCCCCCACCCTGCAAGGCTGAACAAAAGCCCCTCTGGCTCCAGCAGAGCAGAGTCCTTAATCCAGCCCCAGCCATCTCTCCCTCCCCCACCTCAGCCCCAAAACAGTTGGGGGAGGCCAGGGCCAGTTGACCAATGGCCAGGAACTGTGTGCCACCAGCCCATGTCATAGCAACACTGGGACATGTCACTGCAGAACATCACGGTTACAGTTCTGAACTGCTTCTCTACTTTCCTGAACATTCCAAKCTCCCAAAACTGCCCAACAGCATCACACCACCACCAGGACTCTGTGCTGGTCCAGCCTCATCTCCAGTCCTGGCAGCAATTTAGGTGCCACAAYATCAKAAGAACCTAAACAGGAAAAMATCCAAAGGARGGACATGAGGGTGGTGAAGGGTCTGRAGGGGCCATACAAGGAGCAKCTGAGGGCACCTGGCTTCTTCAGCCTGGAGGAGACTGAGGGCAGAGCTCASCAGGGGCTGCAGCTCCTCCCAAGGGGCAGCTCTGATCTCTGCTCTCTGTGACAGGGACAGGACCCAGGGAATGGCTGGAGCTGTGCCAGGGCAGGGTGGGGTTGGTGATCAAGAAAAGGTTCTTCCCCCAGAGGGTGCTGGTACTGCCCAGGCTCCCCAGGGAATGGTCCCGGCCCCGAGGCTGCCACAGCTCCAGGAGCGTTTGGACAGCGCTGCCAGGGATGCACAGGGTGGGATTGTTGGGGTGTCTGTGCAGGGACAGGACTGGATGATCCAGGATTGGATGATGTGCCCAGTCCATCTAGAGCACTTTGCTGAAGAAGCAACTGCTTTGGCAGCCCCTTTCCACCTCCTGCAAGATCTCCTCTGCCACACAGGCAGCAGCCATCACTGGCATTTCAGGGACAGCAACTGACCACAAAAATAAAGAGCAAGAGCACTGCTGGGCACTGCTGCCAGCCCTTTTGCTTCCTCCTCCAAATCCCTCTCATGTGCTTTGAGAAAAAAAAAAAAGTGGAGAAAAGAAAGGTTGAGAAAAGTTAAGCTCACCCATAAAGCCTGCCCTTCCCCCCAAGYAAATTTGCCCTTCCCAGACAGAAACCCTTCAGGTAATGCAGCTGCCAGATAGAAGCAGAGAACTGGAATGCTGGATGGTGACCATGGTGAAGCCCCTGCCAGTCCCTGCACTGTGAGATAAGGAGCTGGGAACAGCACAACCAAAGCTTCCCAGAGCAKGGGACTGCTGGGAGCAGGGCCATCGACACCAGTCCGGAAGGGCAGGCTTGGATCTGCATTCAGAGACACCCGTGGGTCCCCACATCTTGTCAGTACACAGAGAAAGGAAGCTTGGTGTTTTCTCCCCGCTTCTCAGAAGATTCGGATTCAGCTGGAGTCAGCCTCACAAGGTCAATGCTCTGGCAGGCACTGGGAAGCCTCCGAGATGATGTCTGCTATTTTCATTTTGAAACATTGCAGGAGTGGCTCAAATAATAAGTCCAGTTGTCCTCGGGGTACTCAGCCCCCTGAGCTGGGATCAGGGAGCAGAATGAAAACYCCACAAACCCCAAACAGGGAAAATAGTCAGCAAGATGCTGCAGCACTCAGACACAAGTTTCTGAGGCTTGATGGGACCCACCCAAGGGTGCCAAGGGAGATGGTGGAAGAGCTCACTGAGCCACTTTCAATCATTTACCAGAAGTCCTGGCTCACCCAGCTGCCTGGAGGTGCCAGTGTGATRCCCATCCACAAGAAGGRTTGGAAGGAGAATCTGGGAAACTGCAGGATTGCTGGTCTGACCTCAGTGCAGGGGAAGTTATGGAGCAGATGATCCTGGGGCAACCACATTCAGGACAACTGGGGGATCAGGCCCARCCAACACAGGCTCASGAACAGCAGGGCCTGCTTGATCAACTGGACTTCCTTCTACGACAGGGTGATCCCTTCAGGTGATAGGGAAAAAAGGCTGTGGATGTGTCTACCTGGACTTCAGAAAGCCTTTGTTACCCACAGTATTCTCCTGGGGAAAGTGTCTGCTCATGGCTTGGACAGGGGCACTGTTTGCTGGGCTGGATGGCCCAGAGAGGGGTGGGGAACCAAGCTGCACCCAGTTGGYCCCCAGTCACTGGTGGTGTCCCCAGGGCTCAGTGTCGGGGCCAGCTGTGTTCCAGATCTTTATCGGAGAGCTGGCCAAGGGGATTGAGGGCACTCTCAGATGGCAGGTGGCACCAAGTTGGGCAGGTGACTGATCTGCTGGAGGGCAGGAAGACTCTGCAGAGGGATCTGGACAGGCTGCATCCATGGGCCAACCCCCCTGTATGAAGACTCAACAAGGTTCAGGGCCTGGTTCTGTCCTTGGGTCACAACAASCCCATGGAATGCTCTGAGGCTGGGACACAGGGGGTGCAATGTGCCCAGTGGGAAAGGCCCTGGGGTTGAATGGTGCAGCTGAATGAGACAGTGTGCCCAAGTGGGCAAGAAGACCAGTGGCACCTGGCCTGCACCAGTATGCCCAGAGGCCCAGGGCAGTGACCCTTCCCCTGCACTGGGCACTGCTGAGCRCCTCTGATCCTGGGRTCATGAACAAGCTGCCTGTGCTCCYCTGGGTGCTGCAGCACAGAGCGTTACACGAGAAAAGACTGCCCAGGAAAGATGCAGCTCTGTTCAGACACACAACTACAAACCCAAATTACCACCTCCAAAGGCATCTCCAAAGCCGTAAGATGMGTTCTGTCCCCAGAACTCCCTCCAAGTTGAAGTAACACAGTATCTTGCCCTAAACCYGTGGATCCTGCTGTATTTCCCCCTTGGAGTGGCAGTGGCAGAGCCCCCTCAGCGCACACCCACACACGGAGACCAGACCAGCTTCACCACCCTTGTGGCTCAGGGTGTATTTGCACATTTKTTATCACATTATGTATATTTACCCAATTCATTTCACTACAATGGGAGAAGAGCTGGAAAGCTGTATTAAGCTGCACAAGCAAGAGTGTTAAAAAAAGATCAAAGGTCTGTCATTTAAAATTAATTAATTCAAGCTTGAACTATTAACATAAATTAAAAATTCAAACCACACACAAGGATATACTTCTTTCCAAGTAATTTTCAAGAGCCTCTAGTGCTGCAAGATAAGGTAATAGCACATTCCATTAATTTGCAGGATGCACAGTGGAGGTTAACCTCCACCTAATTAGAACTAATTGTAACTTTGCAGGAATAGGGCAAGCACACGTTATAAGAGATCCTCTTGACATTGCACCTCACAGGGAGGGAACAGAGCTCTTTATGCCACCCCTCTCCCTACACATGTTGTCCCTCTGCAGCCCCTCATGCAGACTCAGCTGGAAGAGCAGAGGCATTCCACAATGGACCACAGCCACCAAGTCAATAGCAACAAAAAAAGTGTAGGATTTTACTTCCTCAGCATTCCTGCTAATGGGGAAAGGAAAGGCACATGGATACTTAACAAACACAAGATTCACTGCAGAAAGTGCTGTAGAGAGCTGAAGGACAAGACTGGCACCAAGTAAAATGCAAAACCCGTGCAAAATAATGCAGGAAAGACAGTGTAGGACTCCACTGGAGTTGTGCCAAACACTGCAAGATGTGACAGCTTGAGAGGAGCTGATGTGGGAAGGTCCAGCCTCGGACAGCCCTTCCAAGCTGCTTGTGGRGCAGGGTGAAACCCCACTGTCCTCCTCCCTCCCTCCCACCCACCGAGGCTCGGAGCCAAACCTGCATCTGCTCCCGTGGCTCCGGGGGTGGCTGCCTCTGGTCATAGCACGAACCCACGGCTGTTCCACGTGCAGCCCTTCCGCTCTGCCCTTCCAAACTCACTGCTTCCTCCCCAGGAGCTTCACTGTGAGTCCTCACCCACCAAACCAGCYCTGGCCAGGAGCCAGCAGCTGAGTGGGAGCCCGGGAAAGGTCCCAGAACCTCTGTGCACTGCCTGCTTCACCACCAGCCGTGTTCAAGCCTTCCCCTGCCAGCTCTGCCTCTTCCCCAGCTTGGCCCCACTTCCAGAACAGCTCCATGCACACTTCTGGCTTAACCTATGCAAAAAAAACCACACTACGGGGTGGCCTCCAGCGCCATCAACCCAAATTGATGCAAACCATAATTCAAAGTGAGTTAAAGACATCCACCCTAATTTTTTTTTCTATTTTGCCTAAATCATCTTAAAGACTCCAATTCCTGTCCTGCCTGAAGCTTCTCTGAAAGTGGAAGGAATTGCTGGGGGATCACAGGAGCTGCACTTCTGCCACTCCTGAAGCCCCAGGAGCCACAGGGACACCCACACCTGCCTTTCCCAGGGACTAACACCAGCCCTGCTGCACCCACCCCAGACCCTGCCCAAAGCACCAGCACAGCCTGCAGTCACAGCACACGGCTGAGGCTTCACTCACACCCAGGGGAGGGAGGGGAAGGACCAGATCCTGGAGAGCAGAGATCCCTCTCTGTGACAGCCGTGTTAAGCCTGCCCACAGAAGGGGCTGGAATGAGATGACCTTTAAAGTCCATTCCCATCCAAGCCAGTCTGTGGTGCTATGAAACACTGACCTCCCCTGTGTGGCACAACCCAAGTGTGGCACAGCAGATGCCAGCCCGAGGACTGTGCCCTGCACACACCACATGTGCCYATTTGCTTCTGACCACCTTTAACCTGAACCCCTCATTGCCCCCAGCACTGCTAACGACAGCTCCTGCCACCACCAAGCCAAGGAAAGCAGTGACTTCATCGCAGCTTCCTTCACCTGAATTGTCTCAGGAGACCCCGCTGCTGCTTTCCAGCAGGCGCAGCATCCTCCCCACGCAGCTGCACGCCCCCRCTTCCTTCCTCTGCACGGACCTCTGCCTTGCATCCAGCCCCTGAGCCCAGGCTTTAACCTCCAGCTGCCTGCGTGCTCCAGGACAGCCCAAAGCAGCAAAGACCGGCACCCCTCCCTGGGCTCCTGCTGTCCAGGGCTTCCCCACAGCTCTCTGGGGTCAGTGGGGCTGATGGAGAGCAGAACTGAGCACTCCTGTGGAGAAAAGGCACAGCAGAATCCCCCCCAGCCCAGGCTCCAGCCCAAGGACAGGCAGCTGTAGCATCACCACTCTCTGCTGTGGACTCAGAAACTTCTCTGACGGACAGGCAGAGAGGAAYACACGCACCCTTTGACCAGCCTTCAAAATCATGGGATGGCATCAGCATACCAAGGTTGCAAAGCACGATCTGTCAGGGAAGGAAAACACCTGCAACATTGACAAAAATCCTGGAAATATATGCTCTGAATCATTTCATTCTATTCTTCTGTGAGCCACAGGAAAAAAAAAAAAAAAAAAAAAAGAGCTTGAAATAATTTATAATTTCATTCAAAGTTTTTTGAAGTGTAGGGAGTATAAACAGCTTGCATGGAAATAAAATGTCGTCTTTGGCTGTTTTGAGAAAAAGAAGATTGGAATGTACAATTGATAATGCAGGTAGCTTACAATTACAAACATTACTAATACTGTAGCTTTTGCAAACCTACCAATCCTATGCTGTTGAGTAGAAAGTGACAGCCTCACTGACCAATGTATGTTTGACACAAATGTATGCACTGGTTACTAAASTGGATAAAAAAGGCTTGTCCCACAATAAAGTCCTTCTTTCTTTCTGGTTTTTTCACCCACTTTTTGTGTGTTTTGTATCTATWCTTTTATGTCGGCTGTCTRGCCAACAGCGACATTGAAGGACCAGCTTGCCCAGTCAGCTCCACTGGACAGAGACACTCCCCAGCACCATCCACAGCAAGCTGATGACATTCCTGAGGCTTCCTCTGGCTGTGGTCAGGGCCCAGCAAATACAATTATAGCAAATATAGTTTAAAAACAATAGCAATTGCTTTCAGACTCATCTGGTTGCTTTTACCAGGCCTGTGTTCCCAGCCCTCAGCTAATCCATCAATCAAAGTATCTTCATTGATTTCTGAGGGATTTTGGCTCAGCATATGAATTTTAACATCCACCTGCGCCTCATGTAAGCCAGCATTGCAGGCCAAAACCATTCTACAGACCATGCTCTTGTCCTTCCCAAGTTCCAGCCAGGCTGCTCTCTTTCACAGAGCCATGGAATGGTGGGAGGGGACCTTTAGGATAATCTCATTTCACCCCATGCCATGGGCAGGGACACCTTCCACTGTCCCAGGCTACTCCAAGCCCCATCCAGCCTGGCCTTGGACACTGCCAGGGATCCAGGGGCAGCCACAGCTTCTCTGGGCACCCTGTGCCAGGGCCTGCTCACCCTCACAGGGAACAATTCCTTCCCAATATCCCATCCATCCCTGCCCTCTGGCACTGGGAAGCCATTCCCTGTGTCCTGTTCCCTCCATCCCTTGTCCCCAGTCCCTCTCCAGCTCTCCTGGAGCCCCTTTAAGGCACTGGGAAGGGGCTCTGAGCTCTCCTGAAGCCTTCTGTTCTGCAGACTGAACATCCCCAGCTCTCAGCACTTGGGATTCTCCTTAAGAGTGGAAGAGGCACAGTTTCAAGCAACCTAATAACAGACCACGGCATCACACATGGTGTTTGTTACTTCATATTTCTTAAATTTTTAAGTTTTATAACTTTGAGCAGCTCTATTTCCCCCTTAATTAGTGCAATTGTTTTTAACCCTGCTCCTGGTGCCATGTTGCCATGGCTACCCTGCACAATCCTGGGCAAGCAAGGTATATTTTTAGAATTGCCAAAATACACGTCTCTAACAGAGCTTTTCTGGACAGAGCTCTCCTTGTTCTGTGACACAGGAATTAAGGGCATTCAATGGAATTAAAATGGGGGAAATTCAAAACAGATTAAGGGAGAGGCCGGTGCACAGCTCAAGCCCCCATAGCCAGGATGGTGCCTGGAGGCAGGGCTGGGGMACAGCTTTGGCCACAGCCTCCCCAGGACCATGGGACATGCTGGGGCACTGACTGACCAAGGGCTGCCATGGAGGGACATGGGCTCTGGGGACAGCAAGGAGGAGCTGCTTGGAACCCATCAGGAGAGATGATTAAGCTGGTGACAGCTCAAGGCTGGGGGAGTGACAAACACAGGTCTGTGCCAAGAGACCACCAGCTCAGGGCAAAACAGTTGAGACRTTCTGCCAAATGGTAGAGATCTCATGTTTGCAGATCCTGGTCCTCACAGGAGAGTTCCACAACCCAAATATGTGCTGGGGAACACCACAGTGGGATGCAAGCAAGTCAGGTGGTTTGTGGGATGTACTGGTGACAAGAGAGAAGGGACAGGGTGAAGAGACACTGTGCTGGGCCTCACTTACAAATAAGGAAGAGCTGGTCCAGGATGTGAAGATCTTGAGCAGCCTTGGCTGCAGTGCCCATGAGCTGGGGAGGTCACTGAGGGAGCAGCAGAGCCAGCAAGGCTCCTGTGCACTCCTGACAGGTGACACTTCACCCATCATGGCCAGGCACACACACAAACCCTAAGGTACAGAGATACAGCCCTCAGACTGCCCCAGCTCCAACACTCCTGGCACCCCTCCAAGAGAGAGTCACAGCCCAGCAGCAGCTCCCTCAGCTTCAGAGGAGAAAACACATCTGAGCTGAGCCAGAAGGAAACACGAGGAAGGAAATGGAAAGTATAGCAAGGATTAACACCATTTTAGCTGAAGTCAGCAAGTGGATTAAGGGGAGGGAAAGCTGGGGGCTCCAGCATTAATTCATCCTTTTGCAGGAAAAAAACCACACAAATTGAAGCTGCTGAGCTGTGGCACTGTGAGCCTGACCCAGGTTCCTGCAAGGACCCATCAAAGACCCTGCAAGGACGAGGAAGAGCACAACCAAAAGGAGGCCACCGTGTCAGCAAGAGCCATTCCCTGCTCCAACGCCATGGTGCTGCAGCTCTGCTATCCCTGCACTGCACTTCCAGGGAGCTGCCAGGCACACGCTGGAAAAGAACCAAAGAACCTCTCACCTCCAGCATGGGTGGGGTGGTTGAGCTCAGCCGAACTTTTGATCAGAAGCTGCGCTCTGACTCAGTTTATRGGTACAGCAGTGAGAGAGACCAAGGGCACAGCAGGTCCTGTGGTCTTACAGCCCACCCTGAGTGTCCTGAGTGAGGCTCATGAGAAGGTGCCCATCACCACAGCTCTGCTCTTGCTGGGCAGCAGCTGCATATGCAAAAAGCTCAGGCACAACCAGCACATGTATAAGGRAAAGCATGGCTTGCTGACAATGCTTCCTCCTGAGCCAGGGCATCACCACAGCAGCACACATCCATCCTGGTGGCCACAGGCTGCCTTTTCAGGAAACACACCACTGACTTCAGGAAAAACAAAACAAAAAATASAGAGAAGATTCTAGAGGTACAAATACCCAGGAGTGCATCTTCTGGTTTAGAGAGCAGCTGTATTTGAGAGCTCCTGGGGTCTTGAAAATTTGCATAGRCCAGAGAAAGGAATAGTTTAGAGAGACATTTACATGCTGCAAGTCAAATAAGATCATAAACATGAAGACAACAGCAGAGTCCAAAGATGTTCCTGCTGCTAATGCCTCTCTGAATCCCCCTCTGGACACTCTTTCCAGAGGAGCTGTGCTATGGAGCATGACTGTTCCTGGGCTCAGCCAGCATCACCACGGGGGCACAGTGCAGCTGGAAAGATGCCCTCCCAAAAATCATCTGCACAATTCATTTTGRAGTCACAGCAGTCTGCCAGCCACTCTAGTCACACTGTCCCAGCCCTTTCACAAGGACATGAGTAATTACTGAGCATTCTAGCCACTAAAACTGATTAGAGCAAAACAAACTAATTTTGTTCCAAGGCAATGATCTGACTTTGCTAACAATGGTTGTAATGCGCTAACAGTATTTTTCTCTYACACAGTGATGTCTTTCATTAGAGCTCAAGCTGTTTGGTAAAGGAGCTTAGTACATTCCTATAAACTCATTTGCATAGGAAGAAACCCAAGCCARCACCCCCATATCCAGAGGCTGTTCCCTGGGAAGCAGACTGGATTGAGAGCATGGAGAAACATCACCCCACAGCCAGGAACAATAACCCGAGGTGCAGAACCGGTGTGTGGGGCAGCCCTCTCTTCTCTGCCTCTTCAAAGCAGGCTCCAGGACAAACTGGTGCATCCCAGCCATGCCAGATCCCTGCCAGACCTGCACAGCAGGTTTGCTCCTCCTCTGTAACAAACCCACATCTGCTCTCTTCTTTGTGAATGAACAGCTCTGGGCCTTCAGACTCACTCTGAGGACACACAGAGATTTGACACATTTCACATCACAGTTATTGACCTCAAGGAACSCCCTGTGGAGCTGACCAGCAGCTCYCACATTTCCCCTCTTRGAAGGCATCAACCACTAAACAGAGCTACCACCTGCCCTCGAGTCAGTCTGATCTCCTACATGAGGCACCAGCACATGGGCAAGGACCCTTCCCAATTACTTCCACGAAGAGCCACCTTTCCTAATGATGTTTCCCCCTTTTCCCTTGGGAAGGATTAGTGTACTTACAGACATGCCAGGGAGGTTCAGCATGTACCAGTTTCAGACCGAGCTGCCCCAGCAAGGGCATCTCTCCTCATGCCTGAGAAAAAGCAGCTCAGATCTGGCAGGTTTCAGGGACAAAGCAGAGGGAAGCCCCCCTGACTGACACCCTAAGGACTGGGACAAGGATCCTGCTGCTCAGGAGGGAGAGGGGCTGGAACCCCAGCATGCAGCAGCAGCCACTGGGCAGAGAGCTGTGGCAAAGGAGGGTTTGAGCACTCCCCACTCAGAATGGTCTGCAGTCAGGGCCTGATTTAACCCTCCCACTGTCATTGAGTCACCTGCTCATGGGGCTGTGCTCTGCCACAGTCACTGRTCAGCTCCTGCTCCAAGGCCAAGCCCGTTTCCCCAACGCTTGGAACAGCAGGGACAAAACACCTSAAGATAGTGCTGCCACATAACACCCCCATCCCCAGCCTGCCTTTCCCCTTGCCCTGMAGCCAAAAGCCTTCCAGCACCTGCTAATTGCTAATTAACAAGGTCTTACAGCTCTGCTCTTGAGGAGGACTAGGAAATCACTTCTCCCCATCTCACAAATAAGGAAAAACYAGCACAAAAAGAGGAGATGCCGTTAGTTGTCCCCACAGGCTTGTCTGGAGCTCAACATCTCAACCCACCTGGCCTTGCAGGGCTGCACCAGGAGTGCTGCCTGCACTGCTGTGAGGTGATGGGGTTTGTGTTCGTGCACCTTACAGTCCCCAGCCAAGGCTCATACACAGGTTAAATGCATGTAAGAAGAGGATTAGTCCAGTTTCCCCTCTGCATTTAGTTAGAAAGGAATGATTGTGCAGCAAAACGGCAAAGAGGTGCGACCTGAGAAGCTTGAGCACAGCCAGAGGGCAACTGCACTCTTCCCACTGAACCAGCACGGCAATATGGGCAGGGGGGAACTTTAGCTGAAGGCACAACTCACATCCCAGGGACTTCGGGGCTCTGCTATCCAGGTCACACATCCTTAGCACTCTGCAGAATAAAAAAGCAAGACTGGCAGCTGTCCTGCCAGACTCTTACCACTTACCACTTGCAGGCTCAGTGTGTGGGCAGCTCTCACAGCGTGGCTCAGGATGCTCCCAGAGGCAGTCACCCTTTGCCAGCCAAGTCTGCTGCAGACCCGAGCACAGAGCACCTTGAAGTGATGTCTCCAGGTACCTCCTGTAAATAAACACAGACCAAAACTGGGTGTTAGACTGTTACACATCCCTGAAACCAGGCTAGGTACTGGCACCACAGTGACTTGCAGGAACATTCATCTGGATGCTCTGTAACCCATGGCAGCTGTGGGAGAAACAGGGACAAGTCCTTAGGACAGGTAGTTTTCTGCCTCTCTTTTGCAAGAAGGTTTATAACTGCTAACCCCAAAGCACCCAGAACAGGGACAGCACAGCAATAAACCCCAGGAAGCCAAAGGAACAGCAAGGGGAGAGAAAACAGCTCAGAGGCAGCTGCCTCAATGTACACAGAGCAACACTGGAGCTGCCAGAACTCTGCTCAGCACAGCAGGATCAGACCCCAATTGCCACTGCCAGTGGGAACAGCATCACAAGAGCCCTGCAGACCAAGGAGCTCAGGACCAAGCTGTCTTCAGCCTCCCTCATTTTAGCATTTCTTTTTTCCCCTCAAGCTACTTTTCAGCCACTGAAATCCTTGTAYAAATCTGGAAGCTCTTGTGCCTTGGTGTCTCTCCAGGAGTTTCACAGCCATCAAAAGAAAGCAATTCTACTGAATCCTCCCCATTCCCCTTTTCAACTCYCTGTCATGCAGACACCAAATCTCTGAGGCGGAGGAGCTCAGCCTTGTTTAACACTAAATTTGGTCTGCCAGACATCCAAAAAAAGATCACATCAGTCATTCTGCTTCAGAACTGGTTTCTCAGCATGGAAAATTACATTTCCTACATGTAGCTAATGCAYGAAAAGCTTTGAAAGGTCAAAAAATGAAGCTATCAATTTATCACAAGAAGTAACTTCCTATTAAAGCTGCTGAAAGCCCAGGGTCTCCAGTACAAACACTCCACCTAGAGCCAGCTGTACCAGCCCTGCCTGTCAAGGGCTGCCAGCACCAGCGGGTGACTTGGCATTGCCACTGCAGCCTGATGGGGCCATGCCCACAGCTGGTGCCACCAAACATCCCCTCTGAAGGGGACCCAAGCAGACTCCTGGTGGTACAACCTGCCCTGCTTGTGCAGGGGGTCTTGGCAGAGAGGACCCTCACTCCCAGATAAAAGAGGGACACCTGTGCTCTTGCACTGCCTTTCCTTTGGGCACCATCCTTGAACAAGGTCATCCATCAGGTGATCCCAGCCAGCAGCACCCTGTCCCTTGTCTTTAGGGACAAACCATGGCTGAGCAAAGCACAGATGCACTTGCAAATTGTGAAAACACTTGGATGGTACCAGAACTCCCAGTCACACTGCCAGCACTTCCTTTGGGAAGGGAGAAGAGGAGCAAGRCAGCCTGAGGCCACACAGGACCCTCCCCCACCCAGCAGCTGAAGGGGAGCAGAGACCACAGTAACTGGTTCCACTTGAGCAACAGCATCCAGCCCACCCCACAGCTCTGCCTAGGACTATTYCATGCCACTGAAATGGCACTACTGTCCCCCAGACCTGTGTCCATGCTCCAGCTTTGTGGCCTTCCCTCATACCTTTTTGCATCCTCAAAAAATAAAGCAGTGCCAACTAAGGCAGGATTTGGCCCACACACCCTCATTCTGACCCAGTGAGGCACAGGTAAGTGTCTTACAGGGAAATGGGAGGCTCCTGCAGCATTTGCTGAGGACAGAAYACAGGAAAGCAGTGACAGGATCATGGGATGCCTGGGGCCAGCAGCCACTGGGGCTGGCACTCGTCCCTTCCTGCATTAGGGCTGCAGCAAACAGGCTGTGGCATTTCACAGAGCCTCAGCAGGACACAGCATCCCTCACCTGCCAGAGCTCAGCAGAGATTTCCTTTAACATCTCAACTTTAGAGCTGGGAAAAACTTGAAGCAAGCTGGAAGGGWAGGGCAAGACCAGCCTGGAGAGGATGCAGGCTACGAGGTGCAGAAACTCCACGCCAAGCTGAGCCCAGCTCTGGCCCTTGTTGCCATCCTGGGGCTGGGGAAGCTGCCAACACACATTTCACCTTTGGGGACAGACACAGCCCCACAGGAGGTGGCTGTAGTGATGCCCCTGCACTGCTGTACCTGAYAGCAGCCAGGCCCTGCCAGCACTGTCCCAAGGGTGTCCCCATGTCCTCGCCAGCTCCCGCTGGCAGGAGCCAGCACAAACAGGGCTCTCGGTTACACTTTGGCTCAGCTCCTTGCCACAAGTGACATCTCTGCAGCCTCTGCCTCCAGACACTGCCTGGGATTCCCCAGCCACKCTGCTGCTGCCTCCAGACACACGGCCTCTGCCCCAGCCCTGCACTGCTCTCCTGCCATTCCCAGTGCCAGGGATGTGACACGTGGAGGGCAGGGACAGGAATTACCACAGCTGAGCTCTCTGCAAATAGTGATCATTTGCCCTCTTCAAAAAGTAAATCCTTAGATCTAAGAAGAGTGTTTGCTCTCAAGTTATGGCTCGCTGGAGGTAAAGGGCTGAGAACTGACATTCCCATTGCCATAACGAACTGCCATGCTGGGGAGAACATCTCACCCCTCTCTGACCACTGTTCTRATCATCCTGGAGGAACACACAGGACGTTGTCACAGAGTTCAGTCCCAGATGAACACCCCATGAACATCACAGCAGGTGTCACTGGATAAAGTTACAATGGCTCCTGTGCAAGGATGGAGAGACCATCCCAAAGAGGCTGTTCTCYAGGAAGACACACCAAGGTGACATCACTTTCCCTGCAGGGTTCTGGCTTTGTGGAACAACCTCACTAAGAGCATTTACCTTCCCTACACCTCCAAMCCCCCTCCCTGCACTGGGGAAGACCTGGAGACTGAAACAACTCCACAGTGCAAACAGGAATGAACTGTAGGTTAGGTTCCCTGGGGCTGGGAAACATTTGAACAATTGTCAGTGTAAAAATAGAYGTAGATTTTCACTTAGCAGAAGGGRAGCAGGAAGGTCTTGATTAAGTCAAGTAATTCATCCAACTATTATGAGAAATATTAACTTTTCATAACTTTAGATGAGACAAGTCACTTTAAAATAAGATTTATCAATTAAGCCCAATTTCGGTGAGGTGCAAGCTGCAAAATTCAACTTTCAGGTACCCAAGGATAGGCTGGGACAGGAAATTTCCCACCTATCTTTTAGGGAAGAAAAACAGTTATTCAGCAAGTTCTGAAACCCTCAAAATGCAGGACAACTTCCAGGGACCACAAGAGAGTTCTCAGTGCCACAATAAAATTAATTAAGGAAAATCAAGCAGAACAGCCACACCCCAAAGCATGATACCATTGGGAGAAGCCCAGCCCCATAAGAAGTACAAAGCAAATTTCCCTGGWTTTAATTATYTTTGGGGTTACTGTTTGACAGGTARAATATTTAYRATAAAGAAGGAAGACAAATCACCCYCTCCTTATTCTACTGCTGGRATTGTCAGTTGAGAGCAAAAACAGCACCCGAGGGGGAAGAGAACAGGGAGAAGCGAGTTCCTGAGCACCACAGTACATCATCCCCTCTTGGAGGGGAACAGACAGGAAAGCTGGGCATGAGACAAACACAAACTGGTCCCTCACTTGCATTTTCCAGTGGTGTAAACATGCATCCAGCCAACCCAAGGACCAGCCTCAGGTTGCTCATCCCCATGCTGAAGCATCCTGTTGACTCTCGGCCCAATGAATCTATGCAGCACTCACCTCCTCTGCATTTATTTCTATAAAATACACACAACTTGTTGCTCCTCTTCAAGAATAAAGCATTYAAGGAGCACATCTGCACATACTGTATTCTCAGAGGAGCAATTTCTGCTCTTTTGGCTGGATGCCCTTCAATACCACCTGCATGAGAAATTCCACTCTTCCCCCATTCTCAGACAAACTTGGGAAATCCAGCTTTCACCAACAGAGAAGGAAAATCAGAGCTGCTCCACACMATGACAATCCATGGCTGCAGAAGCCAGGACACCGGCCAGCAGGCTGGAAAGCAAACAGCCCGCTGCCGGCATCKCTGCCTCCCTGGAGATCACATTTTCTACAGAAATCTCAAAACTAAAAGAAAAAAGCCCTAGTGATGGAATGAACCTGCCRGATGAGGAAGCTTCTGGGCACACAGCATGGACCAGGATTACTGCGTGACCCGCTGCTCAAAAGAGCAAACCTCCTCCGAAACCAAGGCAGCAATAGAGACAGTGAAATCGTCCTTAAAAGTGGAAACCTGCTAAGGAAAAAAGRCGCTGGCGGCAGAGCAGTGCCTGGCCCCCACCGCGCTCCAGGGCAGCASCGCCAGGCAGGCTCTATTCACGCGAAAGTACTGAAATCGAACAGCAAAACAGCATTGCAAGAGCATGAAGTAATCCCACCCCTGCAGTTCGTGTTTTCCTACCCAATTAGCTACTCCAAGTGTAAGAGGGAAAAGGGAAAAGGAGAAAAAAAAATTAAAACGTGCTGTAAAGCCAGGACATGTTTTGCAACTCCCGGGAGTTGCCCTGCGCTCCCGACAGCCGCGGGCGAGGCGGGGAAACCTCCGAGGAAGGGAGGAGAGGAGGGGGAAAGGGAAGAGGGGAGAAGGGGGAGAAGCCCGCTCACTTGYTCAGCCGTCCCTCGGGCCCGTCCCACGGCGCAGCCGGACCGCACGCCCGGGATGCGGCCCCGCCACCGCCAGCAGGGAGGGACGGGCTCCGGCGGGGTCCGCGGGAGGAAGCGGCGGTGGGGCCGGCCCTGGAGCCACCCCCGCCCGCCGCACAACCCAGCCCGCCCCGCCCCGGGATGCTCGGCGGCCGCGGGGGAAGGGATGGAGCCGGCCGAGCCGGGAGCGCGGCGGTGTCCCCGGTGCGTGTCCCCGGTGCGTGTCCCCGGTGCGTGTCCCCGGTGTGTGTCCCTGGTGTGTGTCCCTGGTGTATGTCCCCGGTGCGTGTCCCCGGTGCGTGTCCCCGGGCCTGTGCTCCACGGGGCACGGCGGCGCTTACCGTGCCTCAGCCGCGTTGGGAACTCGCTGCTCCGTTGCAGTTCGTTCCCGAGTTAAACAAAACAGGTTTCAAATCGCTGTTTCAAGTGCCGGGTACGAGCAGAGAGCAGCAAAGTCCCCCGAATGTGCCGGAGGGCAAGGGAAGTGCTCCGAGCCKCTCCGAACGCCGCTGGGCACGGGCACGGGGGCAGCCCCTCCGCACCCCGCCCGCGCTGCCCTCTGGAAATCGTCCTAAAATTTTCTTAGTTCTTAAGAGGTTCTAACCTCAGAGTCGGGAGACATCTGCTAGAGCAGGATGCCTGGAGAAAGTGAAGCGCTGTCCCAGGCTAGATGTTAATTTTAAATCGTGCAAACCCGCAGTGCTGGTAAACAGAAAGAGGCAGGATGTTGTGGGCTGTAGGCAGGACACACACTGYTCCGCAAATTCACGTGTGAGGTCTCCTTGCATCAAAGCAGGGAGCCAGACTCGCACTTTTGATGGCTTGGGAATTCCAGCTACTCTAAGAGAAACCGGGGAATCAGGGAGTCACACTGCTTTGCCRTCACTACAAACTCCTCTTTGAGGGCTGCTGCTCCTCCCCGTGCTCCCTCCATCCCTGTTGATCATTTCATTTCCCCTCCACCGCTTGCCGTGCTTTCCATCTGGAGCTGGAAATGCTTCCCAGCCGGAGCCTGCAGCCCCTCTGCGCCCCTCTGCCCGCTGCCAGGGGGCACCTGCAGCCCTAACCCACCTACAGCCCCCAGTCCCTACASACACAGCCCGGCCTTACCACACCAGCCACAGGCACTGAGGCACGGGGAGGGCAGACAGCTTTCATGGGTTTGGGCAAGCGCTTTTGTGCACCCCGTGTGCTGGGACTGCACATCTCCGTGTGCCAGTGTCMTGGGGATCAGCTCTGTCACCTGCCCCAATGACAGACCTCTGACACCACCACCTCCCTCCAGCTCAGTGCTGCAGTGTTGAACAGCAAGCTGCAGGTTGCTCTCCGTTCCTGCTGTGCCGTCCCAGACCTGTGCACAGAGATGCAGACTGAAGCAGGGTCAGGGTCTCTGATGACAGACTCATCAGCCACCTCAAAAATTGGCTTTGTCCATTTGCTGAGGCTAGATGGGGTTTTCCCAATGTTAGGAAAATTAATTTACAAGTATTAGAGGTTTATGTCTAAAAAGGAGACAGAGGAGTTTTGTAACTTTATTTATGAATAAAGGGAGAGGTCATGGGTATTTTTTATGGGGTCTCTTAAATTTATAGAGGATGCAGCTTCTTTTTATCTCAATTTCTCGGTCGCAGTCCCCTCTCTCTTTCCCTATTGGCTGAAGTACTTGAAAGTTACAGGCTCTCTGAAACGCCTGATGAAACTCTTTTTCTATTATACATTGCCCCCTTTCAATATACATCTCTATGTCTCTGCTCAAGTAGTCTATTAACATAGACTGGGGTAAGCCAATCAGTAGAATTCTTAAGCAAATCTTTCTTATTGTTTCTTTTTATTTTCTAATATCAGCCTTATCTCACTTTAGAGTCAGAGTCTGTTTGTAAAGACACTACTTTCTCATTCTTTTCACCAACATTGTCTGCATGGGCACTGMAGGGTAGGCTGGAAACCATGGAAGRGTATGGACACAGTGCCTCCGTGGACAAAACAAAWAAGGTTAAGTCCAGAACACACTATATACAACTCTGTCAAATTCAGGCAGGGAACTGCCTGAATTTCCGTGCTCTTCCCATTGGTGTTTTGTGCACATCCACCTGCCATGCTGCAGAGCCACAGAGCATTTAATCCCAGTTAAAAAATTCTAAGGACACACACAATGGTGATGTGTATCAGCAGCCTCTGCTGGCAGCCCTAGGTTTATGTGACTGCCTCTCATTAGCAAGCTTCGGAGGTTAAGGCTTCTGGGATKTACCAGTGGAGATAAATGTGCTGATGGTCAGCCCAAGGAGCATCTGTGAAACCCTGAGTTAGCCTTAAGCTTTGTACTGTGAATAGCTGGGCCTCAGCAGTCTCTCTGAAACAGCATCACCCTCTCACTTCACATTAGGCAAAGCATAACCACACGCAGTAAAATACATGATTTAATTGGGGGAAATACACTCTTGGATAAAGAAAGAGTGCAGTGAAATGATCTGCTGAGAATGGCAAATGTATTTTTCTTGGTATGATAAAAATACTAAAAAAAAATCACAAAAGGCCCATGTCTGGCAGAGGACCTGTGGTATCTGCTGGACTCCAAAGTCCAAATACTTGAGGCATGCTCTGGATAAGGAATGAAAAATGCTTTCCCTCTCAGTGAAGAGCACCCTTGGTGCAAAGCATCAGCGCCAAGAGAAAGCAAGTGGGGTGGCAGTGGCTCCTCACAGGGGCTCTGATTGAGCAGCTGCTCTGGAGAGGCTGACCTGAGCCTCCAAACTACACAGAGTGTTGACCCACACAGCAATTAATGGTGACAGGGTGTAAAGTGAAGAGGGCTTAAAGGCTTCCCTGGGAGCATTTCACAGCCCTTGGGACATGATCTGCCCCCTAAAGCAGAGCAAAGTGCAGGTGCTGCACAGACTCTGCCCTGGTGCTCCTGATGCTACACGGCTGTGGGGAGGAGGAAGCCAGGATGGGAACAGGACTGGACACCTCCAGCTACCCAGTCTGGAAGGTCAAAATGAGGATTTCCTGAAAGCCAATCGATGCACAGGTGTCAAGACAAGTGAAAGGAAACAAGGAGTGCTGATGGGCTTTTGGGCTTAATTGATTTTAGATTACCTCAAAAATTACTCTTCAATAGGACCACAATGATGCTCTCAGGGCTGGAGGCCCTCATCTACAAAGCCAGGCTGAGAGCTGGGTTGTTCAGCYTRRAGAAGAAATGGCCCCASGAGACATTAGAGCCCCTTCCAGTGCCTAAAGGAGCTCCAAGARAGCTGTAGAGGGACTTTGGACAAAGCCCTGGAGAGACAGGACAAGGAGAAATGGCTTCCCACYGAGAGAGAACAGGGTTGGATGGGATATTGGGAAGAAATTCTTMCCTKTGAGAGTGGTAAARCCCTAGTACAGGTTGCTCAGAGAAGCTGTGGCTGCCCCTGGATCCCTGGAAGTGTCCAAGACCAGCTTGGATAGGGTTTGGAGCAAACTGGGGCAGTGGAAGGTGTCCCTGCCCATGGCAGGGGCTGGAATGGGATGAACTTTAAGGTCCCTTSCAAGCCCAGCCATTCTGCAATTCTGCAATTCACTACTCTGCCTTATCAGGGAGGTAAGGATTCTGCARAGGCCTGTCATGGTGTCATGAGCATCCTTCTCCCTCCAGTCAGTGACTGCCACTGCCCCCAGTCTGACCAGACATGGCTGGCTTCACTCCCCTTCTCCTGTGCAGGCCAAATCCCACCATGTCTGTGTGGTGACTGTGGGGACACACCAGACCACACCTATTGAGGGCTCACGTGACCATGTCCCACCACAGATCAGAGCCCATTGGGGTACAGATGTTGGGGGATCAGTGGAGTCAATCCCCCCTTAAAGCAGCAAGCAGATCTGCAGGTGGGGTTCTTGCACTGCCTCAGGAGCTGTCTCAGGTAAACCCATGAGGCTGGGAACCATCACCTCTTTGGGGTATCCCAGCTCATTCTGGATTACCCTTCCAACTGTTAAGAATACTGAAGTCAAAGGRGTAGCACCAATTCCACTGGACAAAATGAATCTGCATTCAAATGCTGATGGAGCTTAATTGRCTTGATTTATTGATTTGGTTTAATAAAACCAGTTAATTTGGTTTAACTAGTATATAGAATAAATCTCCTTTTAGTGTATTATTTATCTCAATTTTACAAGCCTCCACAACACTCCCCCAACACACTATTCCTATTTTAGATTGATTCTCCAGACAGTTGGACAAAGTTGCCCTTAACCTTCTCCAGGCAGCTGTAAGTCTGCCGTGGAAYAGTGGGTTACCAGAAAAATGAACTGTAATTAACACTGAACATCTCTCACTCTCCAGTCCTCTGTAAGCTTAKGAAGAGCAATGATTCCATGGTGGCAGGGCAGACTCATGGACAAGGCTTCCCCAGTGAGTTGCTTTTTCAGGGTCAAGACAACAAGCTGTGCTTTAAAGTCCCTGTCCATGTAGTGAGTGAGGCTGACAACACCAACATCAACACTGGCACTGCCCCCTGAGGCCAAATCCTTCCCTGGCAGTTCAGCTCCAAGGAAACCCGTGCACATGTGCTCCTGTTTATCTACCCCGCTTCAAACATGGTATTCAAATCTGGCCCAGGGTTGCAGATGAGACAATGACAAATCATCACATTTAACACACCTTCTTCACTTCTGGAATACTTCATGGGCCTTATCTTCTGCTCATCAGTGATTGCACCTTCCCTACAAGGCCTCCTTCCTGTACACTATGTTTACATTTATGTGTCTATAAAGCRTAAACCATGTTTATGTTTATGCTCTCTGTGGTTTGAGACCCAGCTACAAAACCTTGTCTAACTCCTCCCTTACTTCGCAGGCTTCCCAGGACTTCAGACACAGCTAAGGAGAGAGAAAGSTTTATAATGAAGGCAGCTCCTAACGAGCTGACACGAGATGGAGATGCAGCATTGGATCATGCTTCCTTTGAGAAACACTGATCAAAGCCCTGTGCTTTCTGGTTGGAGAGCATAATTAACAACAATTTCTAAAAAGTCAAGTTTGGGTTGATTAAAAATGCTATCTGACARCTCAAGAGCATTGAGGTGTCTCGTGATCTGCAGCACAGATACAGCACAAACTCAGCATGGTATCCCTCCTCCCCAGGCAGGAGAAGGTTTTTTGTTCCTTTCCCAGCAGGCTGCAATCCCTTGGGTTTGCAGGGAATGGATCTGCCGCAGGAGGGCTGTGGGACCATCCCTCCATGGGCAGCAGGAGCTCATGGTTCTCGTGCTGCCCATGGTCCCACTTCCAGAGAGTTCTGGCACATCTGGTGCATCCCCACATCTGCTTGGAATGGAGGGGCCTGATGCCAGCAGCAGCAGGGCRGAGGGCCTGCTCCAAGAAAACAGGCAGTCTTTATAGTGGCTGGGGAGATTCTTGCCTCAGAAGAAAAGAAATTAATGAGAGCTGCTGAATCTCCTTCAATTGTCAACACAACCAGGTCAAGGCAATTTGTCAATCCTGACCTCTGAGTTTCTTGAGGCCACAGACTCTCAGGTTATGCCCAAGCCCTTTGCTCTCTGGGTTCACTCCTGCCCTCGGCAACACACGGGGGYTTAATCCCCCCTTTCTGGGCTCCCACTTCACCTTGAGATCCTCCTGCTTGACCCCTCAGCCATGTGAGGTCTAAAATGCACAAACAGACATGTTTGACCAAACAGACCCCAAACATAGCCAGTGCACCAAATTTCTGAACACACCACTGATACCTCCCAAGTAGCAGGGAGAKGGAGCTGCTGGGGAAAATCACAGTCACCTGAAAGCAGCCTTCCATACATCTGTCCCTTCTATGGGAAAAGTGTTATGGCTTTGGCCAGTTCCCTCTGGCCTTCTGCTCCTGCTAAAGCTTATTTCACCTGACACAAGAAAATTCTTTATTTCCAGATTCCAGTATGTCTCATCCASTCTGTCCACACCCTGCTCAAGATTGCAGGAGAGCACAGCCTTTTCCCAGGTGATTTCATTGTCAGGGGAGCATGGTCCCTGACAAACCACATCATCACATCACAATTAGCCCCCTCTCTGGAGTTTTTGAATCTGAATGGAGGCCATGGCCACCCAATCCCTGTTGTAAGGGAACAACAGGACTACTTGGTCAGCTCAACTGCAGAGGTAAAAACTGAAAAGAAGGGTGGTAAAACACTTTCTTGGTACCTGTTCCAGTGAATGGCGTCCCTGCTGATGGCAGGGTGGGGTTGRGACAATATGAAATTTAAGGTCCCTTCCAGACTAAGTGATCCTGTGATTCTATGATAAAGTACAGGAGKATGTCCTGGGGGCATCAGGGTCTCTGAGACCTTCTCAGCCACTCCTCCAGCAGCTCTCCCTTGATGCCTCTTCCTCACAGGAGCTGGGCCAGACCCTTCCTTATTCAGATCTAAGTTGGGTTCAGCCCTAATTTGATAAATACCCAATTCACAGAGAATTCACCTTGTCTTTTCACAGACAGMTGTGGTACAGATCCTGTGATGCCTTCTGGAATGAGGTATCTGATTTATTATGATAGAAACAAAACTGCTTCAAAGTTGCTGTATTCTTCCAGGGTGTTAGGGGTGACCAAACTGCCTGGGGAAATTAGGAGGCGATGGAAGAGGGCCGGGGTGGCTGACCCGACCCAACTTTAAAAAGCTGATTTGTAAAAGCCATTAGCTGCTGATTGGGACACAGCGCCTCTGAGGGCTCATAATCAGTCCTTGCTTTAAAGTACAGAGGACAATTGAAGCAACTTTCTCCTCTGCAGGCTGATCTTGTCCCCTGCTAGGAATGAATAACCACTTCTGCCGATGGCTGAGTGTCTGTCTCTCCATGCACTCTGTGGAGAAGTTAACAGAATGTGGAACTGCTCAACAGATGGAAAACTCCTGCTTTGGGCAGGTGACACAGTGTGGAAACAAAGACCCTTCCTAGATTATCCAGGTGGCCACCACTAATTTTCTTTTCCAGAGACGAGGCATTAAAGTGATCATACAATAAAGGAATTTTTATTTCAATGACCAAAAACAGCAGATGGGAGAAGTATTTTCTTTTTCTTTAAAAATCTGAGAGCTGGACCTGTCTAATAGCATTGACCTTCCTGACAAGGAAGTGGAAGGTGATTTTAGTACAAATATCACCAGTGAATGCAAACATGAGAAGTGTGAGTGAGAAACAGTGTGAAATATGAGTAGAAAACAAAGCCCTTCCGGAGATGTCATGCATGTGTTTGCACATCAAAATTGCTGTATCTGAAAGACCCTTACTAGTTTTCAGCTGAATGCCCTCAGAGAGATGCAAAATGGACAGCTGAATTTGTAAGTGAATTTCAACTGTCCTGAAAAACTCCAACTGCAGTCTTAAATCAAGTTCAGGACTAATGAAGATGAGGTTTCCAGCACATGGAGACCTGCAGTTATTTTTGAATTCTAGAAGAGGAAGATGAAACTGAATAAAGAAAACAAGCTCAATTCTGAGCTTGATTGCTGCCCACAGGGAACAGGGATGGAGCTCATCAAATGCTCTTACCTGAGCAATAGATGATGTGATGGCCTGGAGATGAAAGGTCTTGTCTGAGACCAGCAGCAAAGATAAAGATGATGTTAATCTGAATTGATTAATCAGATCTTAATCTGGCAGTGATATCTGCAGAAATTTAAATACATTACTCCCCCTGACACAGACTTCTCCATCATCAGCTTTCACATATAGTTAAACTAAATCAGTTTTGTGCAGAAGATTGTGAGACAGTGTCAAGTGCTTTAGGAAAATCTAAATATATTACTGCAACCTCTKCTAGCATCAGTTAACACATCCCAGGCTCAGAGCTGACAATTCCCTTCTCCTCTTACTTCTAATTATTAACTAAATGGAGAAAATAATAAAAGACAGGGAGGAGAAGCAATCAGTAAAACCATGGGTTATTGTCCTTTCTTTGCTACCAGGAAGGCCCCAGGGATACTGATTGTGAATCTCTCTACATGGATACACAATATCCAGAGGTTTTTCTTTCTCAGTTTTCACTCCTTTACAGTTAAYACTGACGCAGATTTATTTGTACAGTAACTGCCAGCTCTTTTTCCTTTTGTACCTTGCACCACATTGGACTTATGGACTTKCAACAGTTTAAATTTTCTGTACTACTGTTGGAAATTATGCCAGTTTAAAATGTTTTTTCAGTCAGARTTCCTGTTTGCCTTTGCCCTGGGGAAGGTTTCTTTCCAGGGCATTGCTCCACCCGGTAAGGGCTGATGGAGTGAACATCTCAACAGACCCGGGAGTGGCACGGAAGGTAAGGACCATCAAAAGCCATCAAGAACTTATCAACGGGCTATCAACGGAACATCAGCCCTGGTGTGGTCAGAACACCTGGTCTAGGATAAGAAAGATAAGAAGGAASACCTAATTAGCATCAGAGGCGAAGAAATCCAGATCTAATAGGAACCCAAATACTCAAAACTGCAAAATGTTGACCAATGAACATTAAACCAATGGAGTTCTATGGGTTTTGACTGTATAAAGTTTGGGTGAAATCTTGTAAAATTCATGTATCATAGAATGATTTTCTCTGCATACCGTGGCTATGTGTGGATGAGATGATTTCTGTGGCACCTCCTGGCCAGAAMAACATCCTGGCCAGTAAATAAAGTAATGCCTGATTCTCTATCACTCCATACATAGTGTTACAGGGTTTTCTTTTTCCCACAGTTTCGGTGACACTACAGGACCACACACAGTCCCACAYACAGCACAGCCATCATTTCTTTCAGCAGGCAGCTGGACCATGGCATTAGCCAAAAAGAGCTCCTGCAGCAGTGCYGAGTCTGACCATTTGCTGTTGGAGGGCACAGAGAGGACACAGGACCATGGTAAGTTGCCTGCAGAGCTGGCAGAAGCAGTGGGGCAGAGTGGTGGCTGGGCTGAACCCACCTGTGCTCTGCTCCATTCCCTGCACAGACACCTCCCACGKAACCCTCAAGATGTCCTGAGCTGGGAAATCTAGGCCCTGTCAAAGTTAAAGGCTTGGTCTTCTTTTCTTCAGGTGAAAGGCAAACATTTGGGAATAGTTGTAAATGTGTTTGAGTCTTATCTTGCCTCTCTGAGGTATGTATGCTCCATGTTTGAACTTTCTCCAAGAAGCAGTCAGCAGTGTTTTAGTCTTTTATCTAGGAATAGTGTAATGGAAGACAAGAAAATAAACTTATTTTACACTTTACCAGTATTTCTGGAGGAAATCAAAAAAGGTTTGGCCTTTGCTGCTTTCTGTCCTCCACAGGGGTCAATTTTTTTTTTTCCAGAGCTCACATCTTTGCATTTAATTTCTGTTGGTGAGGGTTTTTTTTTTTTTTTTTTTTTTTTTTCATTAATTCTGCTACTGGCCTCTCTTTTTTTCCCCTTTAAGCTCATGCAAACTTTGGTATCCAGAGTCTCCCGTGGTGATGAACCCAGAGTTCATTCCCCATCCYCTGAAGCTGCACTTTCCCGGGAATTAATGCTGCTGTGCAAACCTTCAGAGCATCAAATGCATCATCATGCAAACCTCACAGGCACACTTACTCTSAGGATTGTTAAAGGTTTTGCATGAAGCCTCATCAGGAGAAGCTCTGGTCAATGGATGGGTGCTCTTTGCTCCACAGGAWCACCCTCTCCTTTTCACAACAAGGCCAGAGGGGAAAAAAGGAAGTATCCCTCAGGTTTCCATTTGGTTGCATTTTTACAGACTGTAAATCAAGTAGCAAGAAGCCTGGAAGGTAAAATAGCCCCATAAATACCTCAGTGTATGGGTGACTACACAAATTACTGGGCATGGCCCTTCTCTTGTCCAAAAGCTTTGAGGAACATGGTTTTCATTTGGTGTGAACTGAGACCTCAGACTGGGCTCAGGATTTTGAAGATGTGTTAATGTGATGATCCTTAACACATTTAGTCCCCAGAGGCAGGATCAATCCACTGCTTTCCCTATGGTTTATAAACTCCCAGCCTGGCTTTATGAGGGCCTGCATGTGTTAAATGCATCATTTTCTACCAGAACAAAGGAGGAAAAACCCTGTTGTTACTGAGCAAAAAACCCCACTACTACCACTCTACTGGTAGAGTAACACAGCAGAGGCAGAACTGCAAATGGTGCTCACAGGGGCTGGCGATGGATTGCTGCAGATGTTTTCCAAACACCCTGGACAAATCTCCAGATTCACTGCCTTCCCTCTCCCCAGGTCTCACTCCACAGCCCAGATCTCCTTGCTCAAAAACCAAACCACAGTACTTCACTTCCTTCCCATGTGGCCAGACAGGATCTCTTGAGTCAGCCCAGATTTGCACAGCCCGGGCAGGGATCACCAGCCCCACAGCCCGGGGCTTTGGCCTCTGCTGCAGATCCTCCCTGCCCTGCTCTGATCCAGTGCTGAAGTCAGAGCCTTTGGAGAAGGCTTCTTCCATTCCAGCAGCTGCTGTGTCCCAGTGAGGGAGATGCAGCCACAGCAGAGCCGCATCCCGAGCAAGCAGCGCTGGAGCCCGAGGTGACACAGAGCAGGGAAACTCAGCTGGCACAGCCTTGGACTCCCTGAACCCCAACTCCAAGCTGGACACAACACCGTGTTTGGAAAGACCTTCCCTTTTCTTTTGGATCTTCCCAGCTCAGCTGTACTCTTTTCCAACCTGGATACACACTGGATACACACTGTAGTCCCATCTGTTTCACACACCAGAGGCCTCYCTTCTCCTCCCTGTTTTATTTCAAGCAGGGTAGATCCAATGCAGTACTCAGGAAGAGGGTGAGGATACAGAGTATTTCCCAGAGAGTATGCCCCTGTTGTCAGCATTTTTCAGCTTTACAAAGCTAAAGCAGCCCAGGTTCTGTCAAGGGAGGCTTAGATTGGCTGTTAGAAAAAAAAAAATTTTCTCTGGAAGGGTAGTCAGGCACTGGCACAGGCTGCCCAGGGCAGTGGTAGARTCACGAGCCCAGGAGGTGTTCARAAAACATGTGCACCTGAGGAYMTGGTTTAGTGGTGGGTTAATGTTTGGACTCGATGRYCTTAGAGAGCTTTTCCAACCTCAAGCTTTTATGATTCTGTGATTTTATGAACTAATGTAGCTGGTGAGCTGCAGCTTGGGAACCTGCTTGGTGGATGGGATACAACACCCACTGGTGCTTAAAGCTCATCTCAYTCCAAGCCCTGCCATAGGCAGGGACAATTTCCACTAAACCAGATTGCTCAGGCTGTCCMTTCCCACCCCATCTTGCTGATAGCCATGTGAATTCTGCAGGGATTTTGGCTGCAGTAAGGTACAGGGTCTGGGAATCTATTTATAACCTGTATTTCCCACAGATTCATTTCCTGGAGTTTTTCCTTCAAAGAAATGACAAGAAGAGCTGAAGATGGATTTTGAATATTTTTGTTTTATTCTAGAAGCAYAGCAGCATCCTCAGGCTTACATTGGGAACACTGGGACGTTTTCCTCTTCTCTGGCTCAGAAATAAAAAGGATTTTGTAGGACATTACCCCTGTGCTAGTTTGGGCTGGAGTTAATTTTCTGCACAGTGGCTGGTCTGGGGCTGTTTGGGAATTGTGCTGCAAACAGAGCTGATAACCCAGGGATGTTTTTTGTTATTGCTGATGTCAGGAAAATTAATCCACAAGCACCAGAGGTTGATGTCCAAAAAAGGAGACAGAGGAGTCCCACAACTTTATTCATGAATAAAGGGAGAGGTCATGGGCATTTCCCATGTGGTCTCTCAAATTCATAGGGGACAGCAGCCTCTTTTTATCCCAATTTCCTGGCTGCAGTTCCCTCTCTCTTTCCCCATTGGCTGAGGTACTTGAGAGGCACAGGCTCTCCAAAACGCCTGATGAAACCCCCCCTTCCATCATACATTGCTCCCTTTCAATATACATCTCTGTGTCTGCTCTTGTTGTCTATTAATATAGTCTGGGATAAGTCAATCAGTGGATTTCCTATGGAAATCCATCCTATTGTTTCCTTCTATCTCCCAGTATCAGCCTTATCTTACCTCAAGAGTCAGAGTTTGTAAAGACACTCCCTTCTCATTCTTTTCATTGAGCAGGGAATGCTCACTCAGTGCCAAGGGCTTTGCTGCTCCTCACCCCACACTGCCAGCAAGGGGCTGGGGARGCATGAGGAGCTGGGAGGAGAAYAGCCAGGAKAGTTGATCCCAACAGGAATATCCAGACAACRGGGGGTGAAGCTCAGTGAATAAATTTGGGGAAGGAAGAAGGAATAGGGTTATGTTTGAAGGGATTGCATTTGTTTTCCCAAGTGTGCAGAAAAGCCATGCTATGAAAAGCCAGTGTCCATAAAGGAGACAGAGGARTCCTGCAACTTTATTCAAATAARGAGAAAGAGTCCACTGGGGCATATGCCTGTGGGGTTTTCTCTCTCATGGTTTCGGAGGGCACAGCCCCCTTTTATCCTAAACTCCYGGCTGCACACTGCCCTCTTCCTTTCCCCAYTGCTGAGGTACTATGATGGTACAGCCTTACAGAACCTCCTACCACATATTCCCTGTTTAAACCTATCATTTACTCCCCAGTTCAGAAAGTCAGGCTTGTGCTGACCCATTTCTCTGTTTCAAGAGTCAAATGGTCAGGGATCTGTTGGCTTGCAGTTAGCAGAGACATTAAGACCCATTTCAAAGACGTTAACACCCATATCTCACTCATGGAATTGTTTGTGAAGACAWTAGCACACATCCTCCCTATCACAAGGAACATGTCATGGAGCCCTGCTGTGCCGGGGAGGGCTGAACACCCGCCCAAGGAAGTGGGGAATTAATTCCTTGTTCAGTTTTGCTTGAATGGCTTCTGCTTTCCCTAATAAACTTTTTTATCTCCACCCATGAGTTCTCTCACTTCTCCGATTCTCTCCCCCATCCCACTGGGAATAGGTGAATGAGCAGCGTGGGGCTGAATTGCTGSTTGGGATTGAACCTCCACATCCCGGTGTACACAGGAAGGATTTTCCTGTGTCAGCTCGGCAAACAGCACYGATCCCCACAGGCAGCACACAGGAGGAGCACAGCTCATGGAATAATATAATGTAACAATAATATAGAAAGTGTGGRGAGGTTTTTTAGTGATGAAGTTTATCTCCTGCTTAATCTTTTTTTTCCTTCTTGTTGTTCAGTGGTGTGTGATGTCTGCTTGAATTTTACCCCAGGGAAGCCTACTGTGATGGGCTATGGGCAAGGCTTTCAAAGAGTTKTAGGCACCCAGCAGGAGATCCCAGTGCCTGGACAGTTATTTTTATTGGCCGACASGTATTTGAGAGTTGAGCTCTTAGGAAAACAAAAATAGGGTTTGCAGAATATCACCTGACACCTGTCAGCCTGAGCAGTGAATGAGTGCTGACAGAGTAACTTCCACTACATCTCACCTAAACAAGGTCCTCATCACTGCAGGCCCCAAAAATAACTGATGCCAGAGCCTTGTACATCACAGAGTATTTTAACCTGTCTTTTGTAACTAAAGCTTTGCACCAGTTGAAATGTTACTTATCATGTGTGATAGGTTGAGGTATACCCAGTATTTTCCCAGCAAGGAATGCAGTGAAGCAGAAACACACTTCAGGCTGTGTTAGTTTAAAACCCAGGCCCTGGCACAAAATACTCCTGTGCCAACTGTGCCACACCAGGTCCGTATTGGGGCCAAGGCCTGTTGCTATCTGAACAGAATATGGCTCTTTGCTGCATCTGCCCCTCTGAGCACAAAGTGCTCTCAGTGAAAAGAGTCAGACACACACACACACACACACCCACACACACACACACACACCCACACACACACACACACACACACACCCACCCTGTAACTTTTTCCTCAACTGGCTTTGTCAGATGATCTACTGGTAAGCCAACCACCCACAAGACAAGGTAGGAACTGATTTACCCAGCAGCTGCTCTGTTGCAAGGGTCCTCAGAAGGTGAGACAGCAGGAGCCCATCATGGAGCTGTGGAGGGGAGTGGGAGCTGAGCTGTGATGTCCAGTGTTGGCACASTTTGAGCCCTGAGCATCAGCAGGAGAGTGGTTTTATCTCAGTTAGGAAGTTTCTGCWCTCCACCTGCCAATTATCACCTTGCCCCAACGCCTCTGCCATGGTTTCACCCATGGTTTAACCAGTGCTCACTGGGGCTGGMAGGGGCAGGAAGAGCCTTGCCCTCCCCACCTCCTGCCACACTGCCCCTCCTRATTTTGTGGTGGCAGCAGTTCTTGCCTCATCTTAATCTTAATCTTAACTCTAAAACGACATGCAGATTGTCATCTGTCCTTCCCAGTGAAAGGAATGAGAAGGGAGTGTATTTACAAACAAACTCTGACTCTAGGGGTAAGATAAGGCTGATACTGGGAGATAGAAGGAAGCAGTGGGAARAATTTCCATAGGAATTCCTTTGATTGACTTATCCCAGACTATGTTAATAGACTACAAGAGCAGAGACACARAGATGTATATTGAAAGGGAGCAATGTATGGTGGAAGGGGGGGTTTCATCAGGTGTTTCGGGGAGCCTGTACCTCTCAAGTACCTCAGCCAATGGGGAAAGAGAGAGGGAACTGCAGCCAGGAAATTGGGATAAAAAGAGGCTGCGTCCCCTAAGAATTTGAGAGACCCGATGGGAAATGCCCATGACCTCTCCCTTTATTCATGAATAAAGTTGTGGGACTCGTTTGTCTCCTTTTTGGACATAAACCTCTGGTGCTTGTGGATTAATTTTCCTGACACCAGTGAGGTGCAGATTAACAGCAAAGTGCCTGCATTACAGCTTTCTTGTCTTTTGCGGGGAATCCTAMTACCTGCACAAAGCCCAGAGGCTCAGGAGGAGCACACACTTGGTTCATCTCTAATACAAAGGGATCTYTGAGTTCTGGGGATCATTTTTAGCACAGAGACTTGATGCAAAAGGTAGAGATGTCAGTAGTGCTGTTCCAGTGGGCTTCAGGACTCAGGTGACTTTCCCAGATTACAGCAGCCTCATCCTTCTTTTGGCTGTTTTTAATACTTAAATGTCAACAGCATGCAGGTGCCTAAGCAGACTGTCACTCTTGCCCAGGCTGCGCTCCCTCTGGGACAGCAGGTGATGCTGGCGCCTCCAGAAGTCCAGGGCTCCATCTCCTGGCCAGTCCCAGCCTGCAGGGGAACAGATTTCGGCACCGCAGTATTAGAGGAACCTAAAGTTACTGGAGAGCATCCAAAGGAGGGACACGAAGATGGTGAAGGGTCTGGAAGGTACTAGAGCTGTGTGAGGAGTGGCTGAGGGCACTTGGCTTCTTCAGCCTGGAGGAGGCTGAGGGCAGAGCTCACCAGGGACGGCAGCTCCTCCCAACGGGCAGGTCCAATCTCTGCTSTGTGACCAGGGCCAGGATCTGAGGGAACGGCCAGAGCTGTGTCAGGGGAGGGTCAGGCTGAGTATCGGGAAAAGGTTGTTCCCCCAGAGGGTGCTGGGCAGTGCCCAGGCTCCTCAGGGAATGGTCCCGGCCCCAAGGCTGCCAGAACTCCRGAAACATTTGGACAACACTCTGAGGGACAGGGTGGGATTGCTGGAGTCTCTGTGCAGGGCTAGGAGTTTGACTTGTGATCGCTGTGGGTCCCTTCTGATTCAGGATATTTCACAGTTGTAGAGAAGCAGCTGTCTGAAAATGAGCTCCTCTTGTCCTGCTGCTGTGTTCCCTGGGGTCTCAGAGCACTGCAGTTGCTGACTTTGTTGGTTAAGCTATTTTTGAAGTGCCTCACATCCCTGTCAGCCCTGCTGAGCCCAGGGTTATCYGGCTGGGGTCTGTCTTGGCTCGTGAATCAGAACCAGAAATGTTCAGTGTTCTGACAGTGAACACTTCTTGACAAGATATGGGGCAGAACAGGGCCAGCCTAACTGTCAGATTCAGTTGCCAACTCTACAGAAAGAAAAATCATTCTTCACATGTGCCAAAAGTGTAAATTACAACTGGAAGAATGTTGTGATGGCGAATGCAGAAAGTCACAATGTGTGATCGATTCCATGATTCTTTTGTTATTCTGTAATGTTCTATAAAGGGTATTAAAGTCCTGTCTCCAAAAATCACCTGGCATTGTAAATGTCTCCTTTTTTAGGGTCTGTGGTCACGCGGCTGCAGGTAACCATGAACGTCTCCACCTGAAGATTCAGTCGAAGGCAAAGAACCAGTTTTTTCCTACTTTCTAAAATTTTCTTAACTTCCATTCTGCTGTGCAAGGGGGAGGACCGGATTCCTGCTCCTCAGCTGCCTGAGCAGACAGTGCCGAGTGCCAGCTACGGGCTCTTGTGGAGAACTGCACTGCTCCGCAGCAAGAGCTGATCCTGACGGGATCCAGCAGCACTCGGAGCCCGCAGTACCAACCYGGCAGCTCCCACAGCCGCAGGAAAAGGCAAATTCCCCTCTCAAAAAAACCCACAAATTCACTTCTTCGCTGATGCAAACCAAGGGCAGCAGCAGCAGTTTGCCGTGCGCTGTGTTGCTGCGCTGGTGGTGGCTCTGCCAGGGCTCCTATGGGACCGAGCCGACACCCGCCCGCCGGGACGGTCCCGCTTCCACCTCCAGCTATGGGGCCTGTGCGGCGCCCGGGGGGGAGGGAGGACTCCAGCCCCACAGCACGGGGAGCTCTGTATACTCGGGACGTGCCACCAAGTCTGTAGGGGACAAAGCCCGGTTGTGCCCTGACCGCAGGAGGCGGGTGCCAYAGGCTGCGGCACGGACCCGCCCTGCCCAAGCCCCCGCCGCCGAGAGGGGAGCACCGAACGCAGCGGAGGGAAAAGCGGCTTCCCCGCGGCCGGCGGRGGATCCCCGGCACTGTCACGCCCGCCCAGGCCGCCACAGAGAACACCGAGAGCCGGGCAGAGCGGCAGCGCGGAACCGCCCGGAACCCCTGAGGCCCCGGGGCTGCTCCCGCCTTCGCCGCGCGCGGGACACGCCCCGCCCCGGTCCTGGCAGGGCCATAGAGAGCGGGGCCATAGGGAGCGGGGCCATAGGGAGCGGGGCCATAGGGAGCGGGGCCATAGGGAGCGGGGCCATAGGGAGCGGGGCCATAGGGAGCGGGCGGAGCAGCCAGGACCCGGCTGTGCCGATGCTGCCCATGGGCTGCGGCCGAAGGTGAGAGGGAGATGGGCCTGGCGGGGCGGAATCGCCGGCCGGGTCCCGCTGGGCGCTGATCGCGCTGGGCCTTGCAGGGCGGCGGYGGCGCTGAGGGCGGCGCTGGGCGAGGGCGCGGAGCGGCGGCGGGAGCTGGAGCGGCGGGCGGCGCGGAGCAGGGCTCTCTTGCGGCGCTGGTAAGTGCGGGTGCTGGGAGAGTGGGGACCCGCCCGACACCCTCCTCCCCGGGCCCCTCCATCGCCAGGGTGCCCCGAGCCCGGCCTGGGAGGGAGGCCCGGGCGCTGGTCCCGCAGCCGTGTCCGAGTCCCCGCGGGCCGGGGGTGCTGGTCCCGTTCTCGTGCAGCAACTGGTCCCCGTCGCTGTTTGTTCTCCCCAGGGATGATGAGGAAGAGGAGCAGCCGCAGCCTGGCTCCAGCACTGAACATGGTGAGTGCCTCCCCYGGGCCAGTGCTCCCTTATGTCACACCGACCCTGGGCCAGTTTCGGTGTTAGGAGTCATTCCAGTGTTCTGCATCGACCTAAGTCCTCTCTCTGCCTTTTTCCTCCCACTTTCCTCGTTGGGTTTAGCTTGCACTTATGCCTTGTTAGCCAAGGCCAGTGGTGAAGTGACTGTGGGCCTGACCCAGGTGTGGGAATGCCACTTGTTGGGGTTGACTTGGGAGAACTATCCTCCTGTGGCTCACATCTGTCCTGGCTCCTCAGAGCTTCTGGKAAGCCTGCCTGTATCCTCTGTGCCCAGTTGCTGTTCCCACAGCCAAACAATTACTCCCCCTGCAACGTTCCATCTATGGCACCTGGAGGATCAAGCTAAGTGAGGAGACAAATGGGGAACATCCAGTTTTGAGCCTTCTGACGGTGTTTTCTCCTTCTGCAGAGGACAGGCCCTCACCTAAGGAGCTGGAGGAGCTGGAACTGCTGAACAGGGCCTTAGAGAAGGCACTGAAAGTCAGGAAAAGCATTTTGAAGACTCCGATAGAGGCTCAGGGAGCCACAGGACAGAAATGGGCAGGTGAYGGACCTGATCCCAAGAAAGCTGAAGAGCATCAGGTACCTGCTCCCAAGAATGCTGAAGAGCAGCAGGTGGCTGTACCTGTTGAGGATGTTCCTGAGAGCAAAAARGTGAGAGCTGGAAGCAAAAAGCCTTCATTGCTGAAGAAGCCCTCTCTGTATCAGTTAAGAGCCCCTTATAGGACTGACCCAGATGTGAAGAAACTGCAAAGGAAAGCCCCAGCCAGGTGTGTTTCTCAAGGCCCCAGGACAGCTGGGAAGATCTCCTCAAAAGGTGTGACTACCAAACAAGGAAGGAGTCACAGGACAGCAGCTGGTGCCAGTGCCAGAGAGGTCTGTGCTGCAACTGAACCCCAGGACACACCTGGCTTGTCTGAGTCTGTCCCAAATGAGCAGCAAAGCTTTTCTGGAGGTGCTGGGGAAAAAAACTCCATAGCTGCTGGCAAGCAGTTACTTGATGCAGGAAAGAAAAGTTCAGGTTTCCWGGGAGAGTCCAGCAAAAAGGAGGACACTGCAGGTGCATGGGGAAGGAGCATCTCAGCTGGGACAGGCACCCTGCAGGAAAAGGGGTAAGTGTGGGAGGTGGGCACCTCTCCTGTTCTGCTCCACACTCACAGCACATGTACAGATTGTCCTGACTGCAGCTGTTCTGAGGGTCCCAGCATGACTTCATCCTCGTCACGTCCCTCTCAGGAGGAAGGATCCTATACAATTTAAAAGCYTTTATTGTGGCTTGAGTAAGTGTTTTCATTTTAAGGGCTTATTCTTAGCTGGGACTTTGAAAACCTTTCAATTAAGTCTTTTGATGTTTCATAGTCCCCTGTGAGTGTTTTGGAAAGCTGTTGCCGTAGAACTTTCATGAGCCTTAGCTTTCCTCTGAGTGCACTCTCTATTATAGCATATTGATTTTTTTATTTATTCTGGTTTTTACACAGTGATAATACATAATGCATGAATTTGCTCTCTCTCTCTCTCTCTCTCTCTCTCTCTCTCTAAAGCATGTTCCCAGTGTTGTTCAGAGTGATGGCATCTGGGTTTAATACTGTCCCTTTTAACCTGTAACATACTGCCCATGTAACAAATCAGGATTGACTTGAATACGGTTGTTTTAGGGGTTTGGTGTAGGAAAGATTTATGAAGGCAGTGTTACTGAGATTCTCTGTGGAAAAACAGCAAAATAATAATTGGAAGATTCACTTTGCATTCAGACCACTCTGTCTTAAGTTATTTTTTTCCTCTTTTGCTTTAACAAAACAGTGAAGTTCAGATCTGATGTCCCTGGAAAATTCTGAGGAATACTTCTCTCAGCTGCCACAACTTAACTCTTGTGTTTATGCAGGGAGGAAATTATCTCTTTTCACTGGCATTGGAAAGACACCAAGTGACAGTTGCTGTGGGAATGGGGATCTGGATTCAAACATTTACTTAAATTCCCAACGGTGGCCTTGTATTCCTAGTCTGCATGTGACTAACAACTGCCAGCCCTCCTRTTTTTGTAATAACTATTTATGGATTATTCTGTTTGGGGTCAAGAATCATATTCCCAGTGGAAGCTGGAATGTCCCTTTGCTATTTGAGTGTGATATGGTGCTAAGCAAAGCTGCCTTGTCCTGCCGAGGTAGGGCAACAGGTTGTGGCACAGTGGCTTCCCTGAACGTGTTGTTTCCATGTCARTATTCTGCTGTGCCGTGGCTTTGCTCCCAGTTTCCCACCCTCTGGCAGCTGGTGGTAGGGATGCAGGATCCTCCTTCCCGGAGGACAGTCTGAAGACAGTGGTGGATCCAATCTCCAGAGYTGCTGGCATCTCCCATCGCAGCTAAGTTAATTTCAGATTTTGACAAAACACCATTTTCCCTGTTGGAAGACAAGGCTCAGTTAATTGCTTTCCAGCAGCCAGGATTGATCCTTGTGTTTTGCAGATGCCATCTGAAGCTCCCCCTTCCCTACAGGAAASCCTATTCCAGGAACTCCAGGTAGGACCAGCCTGACCACTTCAGTCCAAAACTACCCTCAGCTTCAGGGCTGGGAGGAGGGGATGGGTGTGGCTGTGTTGTGTGTCCAGGGGAGGCAGTGACCCCATGGGGTGTGGGGCCTAACCTGGAAGSAGGAGGAGCTCCCATACTGCAAGGCTGCTGCTGAGGATGTGTTCTCATGTTATTATAGCCACTAGTGCTGCTTTTATTTTCCAAGTGCTAATTACTGTTAATCACTGAGTCATAAAGGTCCTGGAATGCTTTAATTGTGGGTTTAGCAGTGCAGCAGAGGTCTCTGCTGGTACGATGCACCTGTTGAAGGCAGGACACCCCATGGGGWGGGTGTCTGTATACACTATCCAATGAAAGTTTCTCCAATCATCCCTGCCCTGCCTCTGTAGCTTGGAACCATCAAGGCTGTGTGTGTTGGAGGCTGGTTCCTGCTGCTGAACTGTTGCACAGAGCTGATTACAGTGTTACTGCAGTTATGGTGCAGGTGGTTAGGGTTTGGGTGCTCTAGTCCATTCTCCAGTCTTCTGGAAAGGTTTCCCACATTCTGAGAAATTCACCAGATTGCTCATTATGTGCTTTGTTCAGATATTAAGCTTAAACCATTTCTTAAATCTAATTATAGCCCTTTGTGCTGCCTTCAAGAATTTTTCCTCCTCTTGGGAACTATCATTTATCAGACACCAGTTTGTTAGTTGCCCTTCTGCAAGTTGTAAAGACTTTTATACCCTTAAGTTTCACTTCTAAATTGAGCCTTTCAGCATTCTAATCACTTTGGTGTCATTTTTATACTTCCCACTATTGCTTCCAACTCAGTAACAGATTGAGAATAACCTTTGCACTAGAGATCCCTTGTGGAGGGATTGCATCTTGCCTGCGAACTTCTGTTCTTCCCTGTTCCATTAACCTTGCCACTTCTTTGCATAATTTGTTTCTGAAATCTGCAGATTTTAACATGATTTAAAAGACCCATTAAGCTGGAGAGAAGACACATGCACACTCGAATTAGTCAGGCACTGCTGAACTATTTTAAGCTTCCTCCTGATGGCTCTCGCTTACTGCATCAGGTTTTGGGAGACAGTCCTTAAGGAAAGGATATGATGGGGACTGTACATCCATGAGGATGTTGAACTCTGTAAGTGAAATGCATCTCTCTGATAGTGCTTTTATTTGTGCAATGCTTTATTAAAAAAAAAAAAAAAACCAAAAAAACAAAAAAACTGGACTTGTGTGAAGTTCTGGCCAGCCTCCTCATGGTATTGTCCCTAAACCTCTGTATTGCATCCCTGACATGCTGCTGTCATTCTGCTTGACAAACATACCACTTCAGCCCYCCCCAAAAAAACATTAAAGAAGAATCTTGAGGAGGTTCGGAATCKGAAGTAATTGGGGTGAGAGGTTGTCCTATCTGCTCTTTATTCAGTTASTAAAGGTGCACCAAAAAAAAGTACAGAAATGCAAATTACTTATTCYTAAGAAAAAAAAGAGAAAATTTGTTGTTTCCAGTGGGATGTAAACACRGGACAATACAATAGAATGAGCGATGTGCTGCAAGTTCACATTCTGCTTATGAAAATGTKCTGTCTGTCTTCTGATCCTTCCCCTCAAAACAAGAGGAAAGAGTAATKGGTGTCTTGCAGTGTCTGTTGCTTTCTGCAGGGTGTGCTTGTTGATCTGATACCAGCTGTGGAAATGAGTTGGGAATGGCTGGTAAATAACCTGTGAGGGGGGGGAGGGATGTACTTGTAATTAAAGCGCTGATATGCCACCCTGGTGTGTCACAGCTCAGCGTGAGCACTGTCTGGTRCAAAAGAGTGTAACTTCAACTTTCTGCCCCTTTGGAATTTCAGGGCATGGGAGAGATGTCGTCTGTGCCAAACAAGTGCAGATGCAGCAGCTGCAAGAACCCGTTTTGTGGAGAAGATCCAGACAACTGTATCCTTTCCCAGCAGGCACAGGGTGCAATTGGTCTGCAGTGAGCTCCCAGCTGGAGAGAGTTGTACCTCCAGTAACAGCAGTTCCAGTTGGGTCTCCAGGCAGTGGGGTTTTAGTACAGCTGTTGAGCACTTAGAAAACTTCTGCTCCAGCCAAATGTGGCCACAAGGCAAACATGCCCTACACAGCTGTGCTGTGTTGTCCTGTCCTCACCTTGCCCCTGCAATGCCACTTCCCAGGCAGGTCCCCTCTGCCCTGATACCAGCTGGCCTGGCCTGGGGCTTGGGGTGCTATGCAGAGCTGGTGCTGTGGAACCTTCCTTAAGCTGCTGCTGTTTCAGTTTTGCTCCCTGAAGCTGACCCCCAGTCCTGCAGAGATAGAGGAAGATTTAAGGGACCTCCAGGATATCCCTTCCCGTCTGAGGCAGTATGTGGAAGCTGAGCCTGCAGGTGAAGAGGGAAAAAGGGGGAGCGGGGGCACAGAGAGTGAAATGAGGATGATTTGGGCTCTAGTTCCATGTGTTTTGTGTTCTTGGCGTGTGCTGGATGTGAGGGACAGAAGCATTCTCTGCCTGAAATGAGGTCTGGTGAATCCAAGGCCATTCTAGAAACTCTTTGGGGAGGAAGATTCCAGTGCTCACACCTTTTCTCTGCTTCTCTTGTATTGCAGACCCTCCCACTCTGCAAGGAGAGTATGAAAGCCTTCTCACCTTGGAGGGTTTGCAAACCACAGTGTCCCAGTGCCTGCAGAAGCTGCAGCAGCTGCGAGCAGGTAAGACAGTCCCTTTATTTGTGGTCAGGAATGAATGTGGCTGTTTTCCATCTGTGTGCAGGACACTGATGGAAACCTGTGATCAGGGTAATTTTTCTCCTAACTATCTTAATAGTAACAGAGCACTTAATTCTCTGGTGGCAAACAAAGCTGTAATGACTGTGTGCCACCTCTCTGTGTTCAGTAGAGACTCGGAGCTTTGAACTGATGCAGTTCAGGAGGCCTGGGAAGGGGACAATGCAGGCCATAGCTTAGGGTGTCCTGATTGTGCCATGTGTGAGGAGCTTACCCTGATTAATACAGTGTCATTAGTCATTCATTTCTGGGAACAGWAAGTAGATCATAAATTCTGCAAGTACAGATTTAACTTGTATGTTTTTGTCCCCTGCCTTTTCTTGTACCTTGGCAGCTCTGGAGTCCCAGCTGAGGCTSCGCCCAGACTGCACAGGGGATGTGGGGAGCTGTTCTCCAGCCTGTGCTTCTGCCAGGGGACAGACATGTAACAGTGTAGACATGCTGGCTGTCCCTCTCCTCTGTTACTCCAGTCTGCAGGAGCTGAGTGATCTGTTTGCCTTGAAGCTGCAAGTGTCAATGCTGCACCAAGAAATTGCCTTACAAAAGGTGAGTCAGGAGAAGTGTCAGTGCTCCTGGAGCAGGGAWGCAAAAGGGCAGTTGTAGGGCAGCAGCTGCTGTAGGGTTTGTTGATGGACAGGAGCAGCACAGCAAGTTCCCTCAGTGATGTTTTTGTKTTTATACCTTGTTCTCTTTGTTGCTGAATGGGACTTACTTGTTAGGGCCAGAGCAGAGGCCTTTATGAGCCTGACCCTCTCCTGATAAGTTTTTATTTATCGATTCTGAAAGAATTTGGCAGTGGAGGACATTGTTGATAATGCCTGATGGCCCTTTCTGTCAGGCCTTCACAGCCCCATTAGGTGACCTCCAGCTGGTGAACTCCTCTGTTCTCTGCTCCTTTCCTTTTAAGACTCAAACCACTGTGCTGCTAATCTTGCTTTTACCATTCTGACACTGTAAGAACAAGGTAGGAGGTGTTAGCTTCTTCAGCAGCCTGAGCAGAGAATCTGCCACACGAAGATTACTTGTTCTCAGCCAGCAGAAAAGGGCAGAAAAGATCTGTGAAATCACCTCTAGTCCTTTAACCTATTATTTGCCATTGACCTGAATGATAGAGGCTCAAAAAGTAATTTTTTGTAACCGAGAGAGGCATTATTAATAACTGACTGCAGCCCTGTGGCTGAATATAGATTGCTACCTTATTTCARAGGGGATTCCAGCATTATAATTCTGAACTATGGATCTATGGATTATGAAGGATTTGGTTTTGATTTTTTTTTTAATCTGCTCAAAATGAAGTGGTGGCCAAAGCCTGATTCCTGCTGCTCTGCTGGCTAACTTAGTTTCTTCTGCATATGTACCCAAATAGGTGCTTTGTGGCAGATGAACCCTGAGTGTCTGAAGTAGCTCTGTGTAGGGTGTGCAGGATAAGTGAAATTCTTGGTGCAAGTGAAGTAAATGGACATGGAACAAGATAAGTACCTTGGGAAAGGATGTACCTGTTTCTGGGCCAAGCCTGTCCATGACCTTTCCATGGAGGAATGCCAAGTGTCATAAAAATTCCTGGTAGCTCTTAGCCTGTCTTTGATGGCCCAGATCTGTTTCTTCTTAGGTATCAGGAGCAGAGCAKGTGGATGGAAGTGGAGCAGTGCAGCACTCATTCGTGTGCCACCTTTTCCCTTAGGCAGCTTTTATATCTGTAGAAAGTGACTTTCCAGAGATGAGCAGCTGTGTCCTGCTTCCCTGGCCCTGTGCAGAGACTTGTGTAGAACAGGAGAGGGAACYTGCAGATGCCCTGTACTCTGTTCTGTTTGGGTCTTCCTCTGTATCCACCAGGGAACAACCATGAGAATCACAGAATACTTTGACTTGCAAGAGACCCACAAGGATCTTTGAGTCCAACACCTGGCCCTGCAGAGACACCCCAAAAATCTCATCCTGTGCCTSAGAGCATTGTCCAAATACTGCTGGAGCTCTGGCCACCTTTAGAGAGGTGGCTGACATGTCCAGTTGTCGGCTGCAGGCAGAGTGTGCAGCAGGCTGGGTGGGTTTTGGTGTGCAGGCTGCTCAGACTTCATTACCTCAGGCCAGATAAAAAAAAAATCCCAGGTAAAATGTCTGTCTGAGCATTAATTCAAAAGTGGGGCACCAAAGACCAGTTTTTGATCATTGATTGAAGTAACCTATGCTTGAGTTGTCAGTGAGCCCTAATACCAGAGCTGCTAGTGATGCTGTTGGACAGCATGGCTGAGATCTCAAGATAGGTTTAACAGGCCAGCAGCCAGGCCAGGGAATGGTGGATAGCTCGAGCAGCCCCTGGAGCCTGTTTGGGCTGGAGCTGGCCACTTACACCTCTGTCTTGGAATAGCTGGGAGGTGACAGGGACAGTCCTGACTGAGGGGTTGCACTTACCCTTGGGTGAGTGAGCACTTCACCGTGTGGCTGCAGAGCTCCTGAACCAACACCAGCTTCAGTTTCCTGTGGGATGCTRATCTCATCCCAGTGCTGGGCCTTCCCTGCAGTGGGGGAACAGCACTACCACTTATCTTACTGCTCTGGGAATGCTGGGTGGCTGCTGAGGTAGCTCATGAGCAGAGAATGAACCTTCTCTGCCTTTATTAACCATGACAAAAGAAAGTATCCATCAATCAATTAGCCAGTTATTAGTCATACTGCTCTGATTAGATTTTATTGTTAAGCAGCCGCTTGATGGAATACTGAAGTGCTCCTGGCTCTGGTTAACTGTGTCCTTTGCTCTTGCCCAGGTGATGATGGCAGAGCTGCTGCCTGTGCTGGAGCCCAGGCTGTCCCGGGAGGGCTCTGCAGGGTTGTTCCGTGCCATCCACACTCAGCTCTGTGAGGGCAGCCGACGCTTTCCTGTGCTGGTGAGAGACGAGCTGCTGGACTGAGCTGGAGAGCTTCCTGCCAGTCCTGCACAGAGCCAGGWCAGCTCTGAGCAATAAATCTTTCCTATGAACCTTTTTACTCTGACTGATTGCTCAGCTAAATTCCAGGGGGTTGCTTTTTTTTATAGGCTTCTTTTTTAATTTAAAATTTCCTTTTGTATCAGGAGGAAAATAAGAAGGGACTAGAGCCCTTCTGCTCTGGAGCCAGGCTGAGAGAAGTGAGGGTGTTCACCCGAAGAAGAAAAGGCCCCAGGGAGACCCTAGAGCCCCTTCCAGTGTCTAAAGGAGTTCCAAGAGATCTGGAGAGGGACTGGGGACAAGGCTCTGGAGTGACAGGACAAGGAGAAATGGCTTCCCACTGCCAGAGGGCAGGGGTTAGATGGGATCCTGGGAAAAAAATATTTCCTGTGAGGGTGGGAAGGACCTGGCACAGGGTGCCCAGAGAAGCTGTGGCTGCCCCTGGATCCCTGGAAGTGTCCAATGCCAGATTGGATGGGGCTTGGAGCACCCTGGGATAGTGGAAGGTGTCCCTGTCCATGGCAGAGGGTGGGACAAGATGAGCTTTAAGATCCCTGCCAATCCAAACCATTCTGGCATTCTGTTGTTCTGTATCACTTTCTTGACCTGTTAACTCTGAGGTTTTGTGAAGCCGCTTCAGAGAATGGATTTTAGCTTTTCTTCAAGGGTTGTCTCTACCCAGCTCTGGATTCGTAACTGCCTCAGGCCACAGGCTCCTCTATGCAGACAGTGCAGCAGGCAATAAAACATGATTTATACAGATCAGATTGCCACTGGGTCATGGCAGTATTGTGGGTCATGGCCTTCCAGTACCCAAAGAGCCAGAGAACTGGAGCTGCTACTCCTGTCCCCAGCTGGCATATAACCAGCACAATAGTGGTCACTTAGTGTTCACTGACTCACTGTTTTCGATGCCTTCATGCACAGCAGCGGACGGATGGACAGACAGACAGACGGATGGATGGATGCAKGGATGGATCCCGGGCTCGCGGTGCGTGCCCGGCTGTGCCCGGCAGGTGGCGGTGGGATCCCGCGCTCCCTGCTGGAGGCGGCGGGACGCCGGGAATGTTCTTCCCTGGACCAGCTGTCCAGCAGACACYGCAGCACTTCCCACCTTGTCACCGTGGGAAGAGGCCGGCCGTGGCTCCTTCTGCAGTCTGTTTTTTTCCGTGTAATCACCAAATCCCCTGGCATTTCAGTGACAGGTAAAGCTTTGAAGTCAGGTGGAAAAACTGCTCGTGAGCACTCTAAAATTCCATTGAGGAAGTGWACCACAGCTTAGTACAGTTTGATTCGGACCATGTCTCTAAGCTGGACTCTGATTTGATTGGGGGTGGAAATTTAGCTCTTAGTAGTGCTAAGACAGTATTTTTTTCTGTTTTTCAAGGTTGTTTGGCTCTTTTGAATGTCTGTCTCTTTCTGACTCTCAAAATTCAATGAAAATCATTCATGTGATAGATGAAAATCAGCATATCTTACTTTATATTTTTATCATAGAMTCTCAGAATGGTTTGGGTTGAAAGGGACCTTAAAGCTCATCTCATCCCTSCCCCTGCCACGGTCAGGGACACCTTCCACTATCCCAGGTTGCTCYAAGAGCCATCAAACCTGGTCCTGAACCCTTCAGGGGAGCAGACACTGYCTTCTAAATTAGCGTGGTTAAACACACAAACATGTCCATGTTTTAGTTTGGAAGCTGACATTTGGTATTATTAATTAGGGTGCTGTTATGGATAACTTGTGTCTGTGAGTGCTGCATGAGTCATGGAGCATCTGCTGCTCAGTGCAGAGCAGACCAGTGTAAATTGGCAGCAACCTCAGGGCCACAGCGAGGACTGCAGAGGTGGGAAAGAGCTGGGAAAAGGAGACAGCCCACAACAGAGGCTTCACAGGGGTTGTTACAAACTCAGAGGACAAGTTGACAGTGCACGAGTCATGCAGAAGGGGTACAGAATGTCAGGTAGCTGGGCTGTTTTCTGCTTCTGGGTGCAATGGGGTTTTGTTACTTCTTCCCACACCACATTTCATAACTTTCAGAAGTGTGTAAGACTTTAAATCATTTGAATGACTCACTCTTTCAAACAACTCTTGTGCTATAGCAGAGATTCAATAGCAATTGAACTCAGGGGCTGAGGGGTCTTAATTACAGAATATGCCATTGTAACAGAAAGGAAGTACATCCATCTGAGATGAGGAGACAATGACAAAAGGTAGTGTTTGATGCCAGGGKATAGAATTACAGAAATACAGGAAATGAGCAGTATTTTTGGAAAGTGATAGATGATCCCAGAGTTGCGTAGACATGAGCTGAGAAAGCAGAGTGAGGGTCAGGGAGGATTAGCAGCTCTTGTTCCTTCTTTGTCCCCTGCAGAAGTGTTTGTAAGGTTTTTGTGTTTCCCCTACTGAAGGATGGGATCCCAGGGAAGAAGCGGGTTTTTTCTTGTCTTTCCAAAATCTGTGACTTTAAGCATTTCCAACTGCTACATTTTGTCKTTTTCATCTGGCTCTCTTCTTCCTCTCTGCAACTTCTCCAGGGACTSTGCTTGTTTTGCAAATGTGTTTGGCCAGTGGGAGCACAGTGGCAGTGTTGCTGGTGGTACACACTGCCACCAGCAGAACCTCTTGGGGGTTTCACATGCATCAGTTGTCTTTGGTTCCAGTTAGAGAATAATAAAATCACAGACTGGTTTGGCTTGGAAGGGATCTTAAAGATCATTTAGTTCCTGCCCTCGATGGGCAGAGACACCTTCCACTATCCCGGGTTGCTCCAAGCCCCATCCAACCTGGCCTTGGACACTTCCAGGGATTCAGGGGCAGCCACAACCTCCATTATGGTTAGGTCTGAAGTTCTGTTGAACCCTTCAAGGGGTTTATCCTGCAGATGTTACCAGATCTGCCACCAAGTGCTGCTGAAGCCCCTCCTTGCAAGGTGCCACAGGTAGAGACTCAACAGTCTCTCCTTGTCTAAAACAGAAAAAACTTGAGTCTTGGTAAGAAGAAGGATACCAGCAGTGGTGTGGAGGAATGTCCTGCCTCTTCCAAGCCTTCTGAGGGGTGTGGCAGCATGCAAGTGGTGACAGCATGACAGCCTGTGCCCTGCTGTTGTGACTGTCCATGGTACACTCCCACCCCTGGGGAAAGGGCAGGAGGAGCTCCCTTGGCCAGGAGCACAGGTTAGGGTTTGGAGAAGCAAACCCTGATGAGCTGTGTGAGGGATAAGGGAATTTCATCAAGGAGCAGGTTAAGATGCTGTTTGAAGTGGGAGGAAAACTCCCAGCCCCCTCTGAAATGACAAATTTGCTGTTGATATTATTCTCTAAATGGGCTTTCTGTGAGCTCCAGAGAGCACGTTACTTGATTAAAACAGTGTGTGAGTCAAGCCTGAAGCATTAACACCTGACTCAGCAAGTTGTTGTGCCAGTCTAGAGTTCTAGAARGGGCACTGGTGCTGCAAAATGCTGGGACAGAGAGCTTGGATTTTAAGAGAGCTACTGGGGCAGCTGTATGTCTTGCACACACATCCTTTGATTTTTATATTGTTTTACTCAAATCAATCTCTCCCTGAGTTACAGAATTCGGGGTGAGCTTGGCATTTCCAGCTGAATCTTTGCTATGAAGTTTTGTCCGCTTCTGCTAAATCTGAAAGGGGTGTTTTGGGGATCCATGCATGTGCAGAGCACACTGAGGATGCTGGATGTGGGAACTACAGGATGCAGAGAGCTCCTCCAGCCTGTCCCAGGGTGTCTAATTCTCAGTATACTGTAAGCAGTGAGTGGGAAATGCTTTAATAGCCTTATGAATGCCAGGAGAAGGAGCCAACAGGGATTTTTTGTGGGCAGACAGCCAGTTGATGGCTGTGCATTTCCAGTCCTGAGTCCTGTCACGGTTGTGGAGTCACTAAGAGGCTGCAGCAGATGATGGATCTAACACCAGGGCTTGTCACTTGTTATCTGTAAAACAGAGAATGAGATTATTTCACTTGCTCTTGAGCCTGGTTTTGCATTCTGTGCTCTCTGGAGCAAAGCCTCTTGTTTTGGTGGGCTTTGGTTGATTTTTTTTTACACTGCAACTGGTGCAGGTGACATCTGGTTTCACTGGCAGCTTCCTAGTCCTCCTTCACAGTCATTAAAAACAACCTCACAAAAGAAAACCCTAATCATTGCTCAGTCTGACATGAAAACAATTCATTAAATAGGTATTTAAATCTCCTACCAGCTACCAYGCAGATTGAGTACTGGTTTTGTAATCAACACCCAGAAGAATCACCAGAAGAAAACATGCATCATCTTGGTTTTAATTTGTGGAGAAAGAAGGGGTTTAGCATTGTAATCAAGAAAAATCTATRGCTGGTTAATTAATCTCAGCTCAGTTAGAAAGGAGAGGGCAGGAAGCAGTGTGCCACTTGTRCCAGGGGATAAAGAGCTGGGAATGGGAGGGGGGAAAAATTTAAAAGGGATTTTGAACTGTAATTTCAGAGAGCGCAAGTTTATAGCAGTGGGTTATTTAGACACACAAATGAAGGTGTTTGACTTCTTTTTAGCTAGAACAAGAAAGATAATTGGGGAATCTGGAGTTTGGATAGGAAAAGGTAAATAAAAGCAAGCTGTGAGTCAGTGGGGGAGCTTGACGTTGGAGAAAAGCCTGTCTGGAGTCTTCYCTCCTGGTTTCTGGGAACTCAAGCTCCCAGGTGTGCTCATGCTGCCAATAGGTTTATCTTCAGCCCTTACATCTTGTAGAGAGAAACAATTTATTTGTCTCATCTGAGCTCCATCTTAAAAGGAAGACTCAAGGGAGGCCTGATGTGCTGGTCCATGTCAGTAGGACTGCARTGGGGGCTCCTTCCTGCCCTGCAGATGACATTAGATTGTACATCCTATCACACAACAGCCCTGTAGCTCCTCAGTATCCTTTTCCATCTCAAAACTGTTGTGCCACAGCTGTTGGTTCAGCTGGCACAGCCTCGGAGCTTAGCTGAGGAAAAGTATGTTCTCTGAGGATCTCACCCTTTGGGGTTTTGCTTTCCTGCCTCAGGCTCTGAATTTCAGAACACACAGCAGTTTTCTCTCGAGGTGAAGTCTCTTAGAGGACACGTTAGCAGTAGACCTTGCCTTTGGAATTGTTGGGCAGCTGAGTGCTGTTATGCAAGGTGAGAGAATCTACAGCTCTCACCGCCTCCAGGATGGGAGTTTTAGGCACCAACCAAGCACAGGAACATGCAGGAGAGTGCACAGGACTTAGAGAATCATTTCGGTTGAAAAAACCTTTCAGAACTTTGAATCCAAATGTTCCCCCACTGCCAAGACCACCACTAAACCATGTCTACACATCTTTTAAATCCCTTCAGGGATGGTGACTCAACAAAAAAACTTTAAAAACTTAGTGAAACCATCAATAGTGTTTTAATTACAATATTGTGCTGACTGTGTAATGGGATAGAATTCGAATGGTGGGATACTGGATGCAGGGATGAATCAGACAGTATTTTTCATATTTAAACAAGTTTGAACATTTAAATTTAGGCATAACCACTGTTTCTGTGAGCATTCCAGATTCACTTTTAGGATCATTAGAAACTTTGGTGTGTCTGGCAATGTCTTTTCAACTATTTTCAGTTTAACTACCTGGTTTTGTCTCAGTTTTAAATGGTGTTGATTGTGTTGTATTGTAATGGAGTCTTGAAGGTGACAGAGCTCTCAGCAGAGATCCTGCTGTCCTTGCAAGAGCAACTCACCAGATTTAATGGAGCTGTTTGACTGAGCAAAGTATTAATGATTTGAATCATGGATGATCACATCTCCCTCCTACCAGCAGGAGCACTGCAGTCTCCATTTGCAGGGAGGAGTTCAGGGTCTTGCTTATGACAATGCAAAGGGCATMATTTGGGGTTTGGGCTTTTGATTGTGTTTTTTTTAAAGGACTAATTACAGTAAAATGGTTTATTCTTATGTATTAGGTGCATCTCTTATCTGTGAGCCTTAAACCCAAGTGCTCACAGTGCATGAGTCACTGGGCTCCACTGGTGCCATGCCCAGCTCCCCRGGCAGCGCTGGGAGTACCCACAGCACCTTCTCCAAGGGCAGACGATAGCAACAAAGCTGCTGTGGATCTTTTCTCCTGCTTTGCGGTTTTTCCTGTCTCATGCCTGGTTCTCAGTATTGTTTGAGCACMTGCTGTGGCCCGAGCTGGGCTGAGGAGCAGAGAAGGTGGGAAGGTCTGTACAAGCTCAGCCCTAATTCTCTGGGAAAGAACATGGCTATGGCTGGGTGGGTGTTGTAATGATCCTTCTCCATCTGCTCCCATCCATCTTTGAACCCACAGGAAAGCATCCTTCCTGTAAGACACGTGAATCCCTCATTTCAAGCACCATCCCTAGTTTGGAAGTTCCTCTGGAATGCTGTGGCTGCCACTGGCATCCTCCCCATGCCGATGCCCCAGAGGGGCTCCCCACACAGTGTAAAGCCACGGGCCCAGAATAGCTCGGAGATGTCACCCAGCCACTTGTCACTGTTGCCAAAGTCTTTGTTGGAGTGGATCAAGGTGACACTTGGCTGCTATTTTCAGCCCTACACTTCCTGATGGCTGTTGGCACTTTATTCCCCCGCTTTGATTATTTATTTATTTCCCTTTTGCTGAATCACAGACCTGGAAAATACTTCTTAGGTCACAGAGGATCCAAGAATGTGCCTCCTGATATATTTTGCTGCCTATTTTCCAGCTTTACGTGGCACRAGGCAGCTTAAAATGGACTCTGAGATGCCACCTGTGCTTCCTTAATGACACTTTCCCACTACGTGAGGAGTTTTTTCCCTGCTCTTTATCTTTAAATTAATAGAGTCTCTCAAAGCTTAACACTGGCTTTGCCAGGGTTTATTCTACGGTCAGCTGTGGTCTTTGGTGCCATATTCACCTGCTGTCATTTTGCTGYAGCTCTTCATTGCAGCCAAAGTTTATTTATGGTGGAGAACAGTTGTGCAATAAGTTGTTATTCAGTATTTTCTGGCCCAGTTTTAATTTATTATGTGGCTTTTCTATGAACTGTTCCAGATTTTCGTCATGGAAAGGGGCTCAGGCACTGGCACAGGCTTCCCAGGGCAGTGGTAGAGTCACCATCCCTGGAGGGATTTAAAAAATGTGTGAATATGGYACTTKGRGACAGGGGTTAGTGGTTGATGATCTTCCAACCTTAACAATTCCATGATTCTTTATTAGCCAGATAAAGGCAGAATTACTCATTTCCTCACAGAGCCCAAGGAAAAAAAAAACATCGTGGGGATTTCTAAGTTATTATAAACTGCTGGTATTTGTTGTTTTCTTTCCAGTTCCTCTGTGTGATACGTCAGTGCCTGGGGTCTGTTGGTATCTGATTTTTTACTAAGTGAGGGTCACTTGTTGAGAGCACAGTTCTCTGTGTGAGAAAGTTTCAGGGCTGTCATTTGCTGGATTTCTACAACCTAGACCCCAGTTTTGAGCTGTGTCCCAAAAATGAGCAGTATAATGGGCACAAGTGAGTACGCTCCTTTGACTCATGTAGGGACATGTGTGAATTGTGTAACAGAGATTATCTTTGATTGTCTTTGCCAAAAGATGTTATTTCCTGCAAGATATGTTGTTTTCTGTTCTTGTTTCCAGCCCYATTACCTTCTCGTTCTGGACAAAAYAAGGCATAATTCCTTCATATRGAAACATTCCCCTGTGCAGTGGTTCAGCCCCAGGAGGGAGCGTCTCCATCCCGAGCACAGCAGGACCTGCAGCCATCAGCAGAGAGAGTGGCACAAGGGGTCTCTGCATCCTGGCCCTCCTTACTTTCTTTTAGCATTTCCATGTGGTCTCCAAATTATTTTGGCTCCAATGCCTGCTTTGAGAAGGCAGGGTCAGTGTCTCTGGTCACTCACATATTATGGACCTGCCATGGGACTCCTGCCTCCTGCTGCAGCTCTGGGCAGTTCTAGGGAATGTGGATCTCCTCCCAGACCCTGCTTCTCCTGCGATTCCCTAGTGCTCAGCATCGTATTTGATTCTGGTCTTTCTTCAAAATCTGATAAATTCATTTTGTTTAGRGGGATCCAGCCTTCCTCATCCTTTCTTTGCTCCTCATTCCCTTCTGGGAATCTGAGTTTCTTGCTCCACCACCTTTCCATCTCCCACACAAGCCATTCACCTTCTCTGYTCTTTTCTGTTCCTCTTCAACAGGAATTTCCCAGGTTTTTCCTTCCTTCCTGCAGCTCTTTACCACTGTCCTGAGAGCCAGGCTCTGGAGCCTCTCCCCCAGCCAAGGGCATGGAGCCTGGCTCTGGGCAGCATTTGAGCAGCAGGGAGAGCTCATGTGCCCCATCCCTGTCCTCGTGGTCCCTGTGGGTGTCTGTGTGTGGCGGGGGTGTCATCCATCTCTGCTCCTGCAAGGTGACTCATCCAGTCCCAGCTGCACTTTCGTCTCCTCCTGTGGGAAGAGGGAGGAGGACTCACAAGTCTCTATTTCTGCTGTCAAAATTACACCCTTACATTGGGTACAGAAGGAGTGTAGAGGGAAGGAGGGGAGCACCCAGGCARAGGAGCCTGTCAGCCCCACCAAGGGTGCAAGATTCAGTGTCCAAAAATATGGACTCACACCACGCAGCCCATCCTGAAACCTCTCCCTTAGCACATTTGTGAGTTTATAGAAAACAACTACGACATTGGAGAAAGAGTTGCCTGAATTTGGCCCCTGATTGAAGGAGGGGAAGTTCATCCAGCTGCTTTCCACACAGTGTGAGAGRTTTCCTGTCCCAGCCTGAGCCTTGTGCAGGGCTCTCCTGCTCCTGCTTTTCCTTCCAAAGCACGGGCTAAGCCAGCTTGGCTCTGTGATGTGCACTCTGCTCTTGGCAGGTAATTTCTTTTAAAGCATCTGTGAACTTGTAGAGGTTCTTGGTCAGGCATTGCTGCTTCTGCTGCTTTGGAAGCAGTCTCTGGTGAACTCCATCTTGGCATAACAGGGAGGAGTTTGATGCATGCACATTTCCTGCAGAGGGGTGTGTRCCTGTGCCTTACTCCTGCACCATCTCCAGCAGCAGCAGCAGGTGGGAGGGTTGCTCCTGGAGCAGGAGACACAGGGCTGCAACAGCAGGAACACATCGGTGTCGCTGAGTCAAATACTCAAAGCCCTCCTGGATCAGAACTGAGACACGGAAATGGGCTTTTTACTGACCAGCTGGGACTTGTTTTTCTCACCTGCTGATTTTCAAGGCCAGTCACTGCTCCTCAGCACCACTTAAAMACGGGTACAGCTGTCAATCCACTAATGCTGTCGGGTTTTGATGGGAGCCAAGAGGCCTTTCCAACCCCCTGAATGTAGGCTGGAGATGTGGGGATGCTGCAGGGGGGTAGGACCAGTGCAGGGGGCTGGAGCTGTGTTTAGGAGCAGCATCACATTACCAGTTTCCTGAGAAGCAGTTTGGGAAGTGGCCTATTTCCAGGCTCATCCTTGGAGTATTTTCTYCCAGAACCCACTGTCAGCAGCAGCTGAACTATTTTAACTGATATTTTCTTCAAGGGTTCAGGGGTAAATTTAAGCTTGAACATTTTCAAGTTCCACAAAGSTCCGCAAAGCTGAAGCTGGAACTTGTGCTGGGTGGTATCAGCCTTCAGGGCAGGTTCTGCCCTCGCTCAGAGGGTGTTGACTCATGGTTCTGTTGCTCTTCTTCCCCTCTAATGAGCAATCAGGAGAGTAAATAACAAAACTCAGTTTGCAGAGCAGTGTGTGCTGCATGTCTGCCTTTGCTGGAGTTATTTTCCCACTGCTATTYCTGTGCAGAGCCAGAGCCCCTGTGCCCAGGTGCCTGGCATCTGCCTGCCTCTGGCAATACCATGGGAATTTTGGGAATTCAGCTGATACCTGACCAACCAGGTCCACTTCTGTGATTTTTGAATGTTATTTCAGAAACTAGGAGCAAGAAGATATGCCAGGGCTCTTGCAGACCCAGGCCTCTCTGTTTTGGTGCTCACAGGTTTGCACACAGCTTTCCTTTCACAGAAAGCCTGAAGAGRGGCAAAGTCTGATCCAAACCGTCTTTATCCTTCCCCAGAGGGGCACAACTCCGCTGGGGATGCTGTAAACAAGAGCAGTGCCCACAAGGAAGGGAGGATAATGCATTCCCTGTCCAGAYGAATGCCCAAACCTCCCTTTTCCTGAGTCTGTCCCATCAGCTCCTCTGATTCTCCATCTCAGCTTCCCCAGAGCCTYCSTCTCACTGCCCAGCTCTGCTTCTCCTGCAATGTGGATTTTCTCCCTTGTTTTTGGCTTCCTCTCAGTTGATGCAGAAATACAGCTGGGCCTTATCAGCTCGGGGGAAACTCTGACCTGGGAAAGGCTCCAGATCTTCAGGTTTGCTGCAATAGCTCATTCCTTTCCTCTCTCTTTCAGGGAAACCAATTAAAAAACCAAAATATTGCCAGAGAAACCAGAAGAGATTGGAACTGTTTGTGCCGTTTCCGGTCTCGGTGCCTCCCTGATACACTCATGGTAAAGGTGGCACGAAAATCTTTTGCCCACAAAAATAAGTCTGCTGATGATCAGAGCTGGGCAGGAGGATTTTGTACTTAACCCTCTCCAGGCTGTTTGTGTCTCCCTYCTCCCTGCCCAGCAGCCCTGAGAGGCATCACTGGGCTCTGCCACRTGCTGTTCAGGTGTGATTCTGTGCCAGAGCAGTGCAGAGCCAACATCACCTAGCTGTGCTCAACGCTGCTGTTTAAAAATGGTTAATCTGGCCACTCTGGATTGGGGCACTGCAGAGAAAGGAAGCAGTGCCTGGGGGTCCTGGTGGGTGTGGTGTCAGTTCCTACAGCCTGCGCCTACAGCACACACTCCTGTCCTTCCCAGGAGAGCTTTCTGTGGCTCTGCTTATCCCCTCCTGCCTTTCAGCTGCCTTTCAGCATCCTGCCCCCCAGATCTCATCCTGCAATTATCTCAAATCCCAAATCCTCTTGCACCTCTCCAGCCCCTTTCCTTCCAGGTCCCCTGACTGGTCACCCACTATTCCCCCCAGTGTTGTCCCCAGCAATGTCCCACCAGCATCACCAGTCCATGGGTCACCCGTGAGGGTCCCCAGCCCAAGCCCTGTGCCGGGGAACAAAGCTGGCAGAAAAAGTGACTTGGAAGTAGGTGATGGCATTGGCACTGCCCGCGGAGGAGGCAAAGGGGCTTAGGGGAGTGGCYGGAAGTCCCGCTGCCCGTTCCCTTGGGATTTTCCTGCCCCTGGGGCTGCAGCAATGTGGCCCTGGGGGCAGTGGGCAGTGGGGACAGCGCCCCTGCCCCAGCTCTGCGTGGCCAGGATCCGGGCCGGCGGAAACAGATACAAATGGAAAAAACACGTCCCAGGAGCGATCCCAGCAGGGCTGCAGGCAGCTGCCTGCTCACAGCCCGAAACAGTTAACGTGCGGCGAGACCGAGCGATCCTCCCACCGTCATGATATCACCGCTGCCACCGCCAATCCTTGTTCCGGTCCTCTTGCAGCCCTCGCTCAGTCTGCCAGCAAAGGAGCCGGGAGTCAAAGCTGCGAGTGAGTGCCGCGGYAGACAGGATCCCGGCCCGCCTGCACCTGGAGCCGCTGGACAGAGTGACTATGTAGAATAGGGATCTTCCCTCCATCACCGGCACCGCGGCTCTGGTCCGTCCGACACTCGYTCTGTGCTGCTCCTTCCTGGGTTTTCTGGCCAACATGATGGGCTGCAAGTCCAACTCACTCACTTGCCTGCAGGGAGGAAAGCCAGGGCTGCCGCTGGCCACAGCCACCGATTCTACGGCTACACTCAACAAACTGGCCCTGGCCACGGGCGGGACGGAGAAATCCTGGTACCGCTGCATCTTCCCCTTTGGCATCGTCTCCGTGGTCATCGGCGTCGCAGCGACGTGCATCACCTTCACCATCAATGGCCCCCAAATGGACATCGCTAAGGTGGTCTCGGTGGCCACCTTGATCTTCGGGGTGGGCCTGCTGGTGGCTGCCTATGTRTGCTGGCGGGCCAAGCGGGAGCGGCAGCGCAAGCGACAGCGCCAGGAGCCCGTGGCCCTGGAGCAGGGAGCCCTATGACCCGGGCTGGGGGCACAGGCTCAGCTCCGCCCGGAGCCCCCTGCTCACCCCCCTCCTCCGCGAGCAGAGGGGTGACAGTACCGCCTTTGTCGCACCCGAGGAGGTCCGGACCGTGCCCGAGGTCAGCTTGCCGTCATTGCCCACCCCGCCCGCGCCAGCGCCCGGCCATCCCCCGGCCATCCCCGCTCTCGGCATGGGGTAGGGGCAGCCCAGCCACGCGAGAGGCTCCTTCCTGCCTGCCTGCCTGGGACCAGCATGGAAAGAGCCTGTGGAGTGGCCGAGGAGGCCGGAGASTGGCCAAGGAGTAGGTCACCATACAGGGACCCGCTGCCTGTCCCTGCCATGCACCGCCCAGGAGCCGCAGCGAGCCCACGGCGCTGCTCCGTGTCGGGGAAACCGAGGCACCCCGGCAACCCTCGCTGGGTGYTGGAAGAATCCAGCGTCACTTCTGTCCTCTTGCGGTTTTTTCCTGAGGACCCGTGTGGCGCAGGACAGAAGGAGTTTCGAAGGAAATTGTCTGGGTGCGGGGAGCAGCCCGGGAGCTGCTGGCAGGAGGGGTGGGGGACGCAGCAAACGGCGATGCGTGAGCGGGGCCGGCCCGGCAGGAAACCCCGGGGACAGCGCGGCGACAAGGGCAGGTCGGGAGCTGAGCGTGCCGGGGGGGCAGCGGATCTTGGCCGGGGGAATCGTGGGGAACGGAGGGGCTCTGCCTCGAGCGGGCGGCGGCTGTTGGGGCTTTGCTGTCGGTGGTGGGAGGAGGAACTCGGGATCTTCTCGTGCCCGTGCGGGTGACCCGTCCCGGTGGCGTCCCGGGCTCCGTGGGCATGCCCCGGGGGAGTGGACTCGTGCTGTSAGCTCCCAGCAGCATCCCCCGGCTGTGGGAGCCTGACAGCAAYGCTGTTGTGGACAAGGAGCTGGAGGTGCATCCAAAAGGAACAAATACACTTCTACCACTTCCTTTTTTTTAAAAAAAAGAAATCTGTGCTTCTTTGAATTCAGCTTTGAAATCATTACCCTAAAAAAAATAAGTGTGAGACCTGGGCAGTGGGATCCCTCCGGCTGCTCCCCTGCCCGGCCGGGGGGGCTGCGGCAGAGCGGGGCTGCTGCCCTGTCCCGGCTGGCCCCGCAGCCAGAGTGGGATAAAGCAGCTCCTGCGCTCCTACACGGCCGCGGCCGTGCCAAGAGCTACAGAGAGCGGCCACGCTCCGGCCGCACGGCCCTGGAGCCTTTCCATCTCCGCTCCGCCCGTGAATGGAGCCCAAAGCCACGAGCGGGAGCAAAGCTGAGCTGGTGCCGAGTGCCCGGGGAGCCGGGGCACTGCCCCGTGTGCCGTGCCACCCTCCCGGCCTGCAGCTCTGATCCCGGCAATTTGGGCTCTGTAATTAGATCGCATTCCACAGCCCCGGGAGCTTCTGCTCATCACAGCATGCATGGCCCCGRGTCACAATTCCCAGGATAGGGGATACTGGGATACCAGGACTTGGCCCAGTCCKGCAAATCCAGGCTCAAATACCTCCAGAGTTTGGAAGACTTGGAGACACTTTTCAGCCTCAGATCTGACCAAAGCTTTATGGTTTTTTTGGGACGGTATCACAGAGTCCTGCTCTGTAGCAGGTGATGAGTTTAGCATACACTGAGCCTAGGCTGTTCTTTATAAGCTGATCTTTGTTTTGAGGTGTTTAAATATCTGTAGTTTGTAGTTTCAGCCTTTCAGAGTCAGCCAACAAGGAGTTCCCAGTCACGGGGGCTCAGTGGTGTGTGTGTGGTGTGAAGGATTCTCAGTGACATGTTTGTGTATTGAGGGTTTGAGGTGCTGTCTCAGTTTTATTATTATTTTATTTATTTCACTCTCCTTGCTATAATATTTCAGCTAACAGGTTGGTGGCTGCCTGCAATCCCCTCTGTTCTCACCCTGCCCATGACCACTATCAGGACAAGGAGCTCTGCTCCTAATCCTGCCCAAACTGATCTCTTTTCAAGTGCTCAGCCCTTCTTCCCCCCATTCTGAAGGAAACCCATCTAAACAGGGTGCCAGGATGGTTGTCCAGGTGCATCCATGGAAAGCCTTGGAAGCAGCCCAAAATGTCTGCTGTCAGGCCCTGTTACATCTCACCTTTCCGTGATCTTGAAATCCAGTTCTCCAGAGCCAAAGCACCTCTCTCCTGTTCCAAATCAGCCTCCTCAGGGTGGCTCTCAGCAGGACAGCAGGACCTGGAGAAGTGGAGCCCATCCCAGAGACAGCCTGGAATGCCAACTCTGCCCAGCCCTGCATAGGCTGATATTTTGCTTTGTTTCTGTTAAAAGCTTTAAGRGATTTGAGTTCTGCCCTGAGGGCACAGCCACACCACCCCTCCTGCTGCCTGGAGGGTTTGTTTACACCGAGGGACTCYGGCAGGTCCCCCCATGGGACTGTGGCCGCCTCATGTGCTGGTTGAGAGCAAGTTCTGGGGAGATTCAGCTCCTACATGGCACTGAGTGGGGACTGTGGCTGCAGCAAGAGATGGCTGAGAAAGTTACCCAGGTGAGCCTAGAAATTGGAAGGAAGGCAAAAGGAGCCACAGGGTCAGTCTGCACTCACAAAGCACCTGGGGATCCAGAATTTGCCATCCTGCTGGAACCACCCCCACRTTGCTCCTCCTTGGGCAGTTCAGGATGGAGCCAGCGGCTCTTTGCTGGCAAACATCATCACCATCTCACCCTCCACCTCTTCAAGTGGCAGCTGGTGCCACTGGTGGCATCACAGAGGCGTGGGAGCTACCTGGCCATAGCTGTTCCCTTGTGCAAACTGGGAGTGGCTCCAGAGGACATCCCACCCAGGCACCCCCTCCAGCATCCCATCTGCCCATCCCACCCAGGCATCCCATCTGCCCATCCCACTTGCCCATCCCCTCTGCATACCCCACCCAGCCTGCCCACTGTGGCGCTGCTCCTGCCACTCAAGGTGCCTCAGCCCTGGGTCCTGGTCCCAGGCTAGAGCACAGGCCAGCTCTTCCTCTCCAGCACTATTTTGGGGGAAGTGGCTCACTGGATGCTGTGCTGTCCAAAGCCAGAGGCTGAGGTGTTGGCACTGGAGCTGTTGGTGCCCGGGCAGATCCGTCTGTCTCTGGGAGCAGAGATGTGCCCAGGGGTAGGTGGCACTGTGGCTGCCTCCCCGCAGTCTGGGGCTGAGACACCTTTCACCCTTTCTAGGGCAACCAAAGCAAAAATCAATAAGTCTGTCAAGCTCACTTAAACACCAGTTTTCATCTGCTCTGCCTGGAGCTGCAGCAGGGCCCAGTTGTGCTGCCCCACGGCCAGGAGACTGCACCCTCCAGAGACCTGCGTGGCCCTGGCAGGAATTACTGAGGGAGGAAGGATGGCTCCAAGGCTGTGTCTGCTTCCCCAGGCTGTGCCTTGGTATGACCTGCCCCTGCATTGCACCGACAGTCCCCGGCAGGAGCTGCTCTTCCAGTGCAGGGAGAACATTCCCTGGCCTAGGGACGCTCACCTCGCCTCCAGGGACAGCCTCCTCGAGGCTTTCTGTGCACAACAGCCCATCCCAGCAATGTATTCAGCTGCTGTGACAGCCCTGGGCCCCTTYTCTGACAGCTCCACCCAAATCCCCTTTCAATGCTAACCAGGACTCCAGGGAACAGTGCAGGTTTTGTAGTATCAAAGGGAATGGTTGCTGCCAGATTGGGAACAGTTGCAAACGGGAAACATAAAAATAAAAATACGCATCCCTAAAATAAACCTGACATTCATTTCTTAACTTGGCTGATACATGGGTCTGCTCCCACTGCCTGGGTTTGGCTGCAGAGAGTGGAGGTGGAGCCCCCTCCAGAGCTCCGRTCTCCCCAGGACACCCCATCTCAGTCCTCACTGGGACCCTGGGGATTCCTGATCCCTCTCGTTTTGTGGAGACTGAAGCCTTGAGCCCTTCAGAGGAGCAGTGACACAGGGACAGCTGGAGAGGGACTGTTTTTCCTGGTGCTGCAGGATGCCAGCAGGGCAGATGGAAGAACAGAACCGCCACATCACATGGGGTGAGGTGGCCGGTGGCAGAGTGGGTGCCTGTGACAGGGGACATTCCCTGCTCTGCTCTCCCACTGCCATGGCTGGTGTGGCARGGAAGGACTGTCCCAGGAGATGGGGTTTTGGGCTGGGGAGTGCCCCTGGGTCACACCGGTGCCATTGGCTGGGGCTGTGCCATGTCCCCTCTCCAGCAGCGTGGAGGTGCCAGGGACCAGCTAYGGCCAGAGGAAGGAGTGACCCCAGCCCTACAGAGCTGTGTCTGTGCTGCTCCTGGGCCCCCTAAAACCCAACATTTTGCACCTTCCTGCACAAGCCCATACAGACTCAAACACACATTTAGTTGTGCTGCTTCTCCAGAGGTCAGCTGGGTCTGGAAATTGCCAGGCAAGAGGAGCAAAGCTCTCCCAGCCACAGGCAGAGTCCAGGTCCAGGACAGCTCACACAACTGGTGCAGGTCTCCTTATCCAGCAAGGAGTAGGGAAGCTGGGACATCCATCTCTACCAAAAATCACCATTCCCTGCACTTCAAAAACAAGTCCATGTGCCCAGGGAGGGGTGGGAATAGCCAAGCTTGGCTATTTGGCTCCACTCTAAAGCTACCAGSAAAATAATGAGTAACTCCAAGACAGCTGGGCTGAATTCTTGGCTAATCAACTAATTTATTTACTTTGCTGATAGTTATTTGCTGTGCAGGGACACAAATGGAAATTTTAACAGCTTTTTCTCTAGCTGTGCATGGAAAACTCTGTCTTCCCAGGGCAAAGGCAAGGGTCAGGATGCCAGGCACAGGGTGGCCATTGGGAGCAGACCTTTGGGAATGTGGAAATGACCAACCTCCCAAGRGGTTGCTCTAATCTTGGTTTAGGAAGCCCCAAATGGACAATTACAGAATATTTTTTCCAARTAAATGCAGTTTCTGATGGCCTGTGTGCGTGCAGGACTTACTGTCACAGAAACATCCTCGCAGCAGCCCTGTGTCCCTGCTGCAGGGCTGTCCCAACCAGCTCCAGCTCCTCCTGGGAACTCTGAATGACTCTCAAAGYTGCCTTTCAATTGTGGCCATGTCTTGAATTTGGGGTCCCCTCCAGCAGACAGAGCAGCAGCATTCAGTGGTGCTCCACTAGCCCCAAGGAAGGTCCCTTGGCCCTGCTGAGGTCCCTGTCACCACTGCAGGACRGGAGGGTGTACCTGGGAGGAGAGTGTGGACCGTGGGTGGAGCAAGGGGTGGGGCTACTGCTCACCTCCAAGGTGACATCACCAGGTCACCCTTCATGGGAGCTTCAGCTCAGTTCTGCCTGCATGARCCCTGGTTTGGGTTTGTATCACCTTCCCCCGGGGTTGGACATGGATTGAGGGCAATGGGRTTCAGAAGGGGTTTGGAGATCRTGTCRSATAAAACACATCACAAGGAGATGGGGGCTCAGGGCAGCAAAGATACYGGCAGTGTTCAAAGGCCAAAGCTTGACAGGACACAGGGAATGGCTTCCCASTGCCAGAGGGCAGGGATGGATGGGATATTGGGAAGGAATTGTTCCCTGGGAGGGTGGGGAGACCCTGGCACAGGGTGCCCAGAGAAGCTGTGGCTGCCCCTGGATCCCTGGCAGTGTCCAAGGCTGGGTTGGACATTGGGGTTTGGAGCAGCCTGGGATAGTGGAAGGTGTCCCTGCCATGGCAGGGTTTGGAATGRGATGAATTTAAGATCCGTTCCAACCGAAACCATTCCAAGGACTCATGTGCCTGCATGTCTGCTCCCCTGGCCCAAGTTCCAAATRCTGTGACTCAAAACCACCCCCATGCTCCCACAGGCTCCCCCTGAAGTTTCTGAAGCGGGGCTGATCCCTCCCCAGAGCTCTGCTGGGTGTGGCAGCTCTCTTCCTGTGTCACCACACTCAGGCTGAGCTCAGACACCGCTCCAGAGCCCTGSAAAGGCCAGCTGTGCTCCCAGCTTGGGGTGCTCCTGCATCAGCCCCAAGTTTATTAACCTAGGTTGTCAGCATGAGGTCAGAGCACATCTTAATGAACAGCTTATCCTTCTTGCAAAGCATCACAGCACCATGTGACATCTTCTGCAGCGCCCAGGAGCACAGCTTTGGTGACACTCGATGGCAGGTGCCCCAAATAGGGGTGAGAAAAAACATGGGTTTACCACAAGGCTGAAAAGAAATCAATGTCTTTGCTGGCTGCARGCTCTTCGGAGCAGTGTCTGTAGCCTCATCCATGAGCAGTTGTCCTTGGTGCAAGCAGCTGCCTGCAGATCACGGAATCCCAGAGTGGTTTGGGTGGGAAGGGACCTGAAAACTCATCTCATCCCAACCCCTGCCATGGGACATCTTCTACCTGTGATTCTCGTGCTGTGAAGGAAACAGGGAGGTGTTTTCTGCCTTGAGGCACAGAACCCCGGTGATTTGGTCCCATTCCCCACATGGAATTTTCCAAAGCTGAGCCTCGGGCTCAGTGTTCTGAGTGGAGCAGCTGGTGCCTGTGGAGGCTCGGGGTGGCCGGACACCGCTTGCAGTGCCCACGCAGGGGGTGGATGTCACAGTGTCAGGATCTGTGCCAGCCCGTGCCGGAGCCGGGGGTGGCATCGGGCGGGGAGCAGCGCGGAGGASGCGCCGTGCTCGGCACCTGCGGGGACACGGTGGCGCGGTGCCACAGCGACAAAGCTCTGTGTCCTTGAGCGCTGCCACCCGCGGCCCCGCCGGCGGGAGGAGCAGATGGATGCGGTGCCGGTGTCACTCGCCGCGGCGGGGACAGGTGGCTCTTTCCGCCGGGGTGCGATCCTGCCCCGGGGGAGGGCGGGGGTGGAGTGAAACCCTCCTCGCTTTCCCGGGGAAGGAGCAGTGGGATGGATGCAGTGCCCGCGGCCGAGGGGCGGCCTCCCTGTCCTGGGCTGGGCTGGGATAGAGTTAATTCTCTTCCCATAGCTGGTGCAGGGCTGTGTTTTGGATTCAGGATGAGAACAATGTCGGTATCCCACTGATGGTTTGGTTGATGCCGATCTGTGCGCTCCCTCAGTCGAGGACTTTTCCATTTCCCATGCTTGGCCACTGAGGAGGGGCTGGGAGGGCTCATGGCCAGGGCAGATCCGAACTGGCCAGAGGCTGTTCCAGACCATGGAACATCATACCCGGGATGGAAGCTGGGGGGGCTTGGCTGGGAGCCACCGGTCGCTGCTGGGATGGGCTGCGTGGGAGCAACTGCATCCCTTGTCTGTCTTGGGCTTTAGTCCTCTCTCTCTCTCCCTCTCCCTCCTTTGCATTGTATCACCATCACTAATAGTACTTTTGTTATATTTTACTTTGTTTTTATTAAATTGCTCTTAAACAACAAGCTTTATGTTTTCTTTCTGGTTCTTCTTCCCACCAGGGAGAGGGGGAGGTGTGTGAGCAGCTCTGTGRTGTTTCATTGCTGKCTGGGGTTGAACCATGACCCTCCTSCACGGGCCCCTCTGCCCATTGTGAAACACCCTGTTTTCACTGAAGAATGAGACCCAATGGGCTTCATCATCACTAATAATCCCTCCTATGACCTTTCTGCCCATGTTCCCATTTTTTTCCATTTTGGGTCTGTGTGTCAGTCACCCACCTTGTCCTGACACACCTTTGAGACCAGGGAGAAGCTGCCCATGGCTGTTCATTCCAGCAAGCAGCAATTCCATTTAAAGCCTGTCTAACAAATACAGGCTGTGCTGTGCCAAGAGAAATAGGAAAGGACAGCACTTCAGACATCCAGGATGGAGCTAAACCATCCATAGAATGCCAACTGCCAATCTTAAGGCAAAATTCTGCTTGTTTTTATTCAAAATTAAAATGTGTGGGTGCCCAGTGGGCAGTGCTGAGGAGCRGGGAGCCTTCAAAAGCATCAGCAGGAGGAAGAAGATGTTTCAATACAAGACTGAGATGCAACAGGGCAAGAAACCTKCATGTGCCTCACTGCCCTTCTTGGGATCAGGGCACAAGGGGCAGGACCAGAGCAAACAGCCTCAAGTTGCACCAGGAAAGTTAAGTTTGGATGTAGGGTTTTCTTCCTTGAATGGGTGGTCAGGCACTGGTGCAGCTGCCCAGGGCAGTGGTTGAGCCACCATCCYTGRAAAGATTTAAAAGCCATGTGACTGTGGCAGCTGGGGACATGCTTTAGTGGTGGCCTTGGCAGTGCTGGTGTAACTGTTGGACTCCATGATCTCAGAGGGCTTTCCCAACCTGACTGATTCCATGGCTCTCTACACACCAGACTTGGTCTGTGTTTCCCATCTGGCAAGATGCAAACCCCATTTTTCCTGAATCTGTGCACAGGGAACTGGTGGAATGGTAGCCAATGACAGAAGGCATCATTCCCACTCCCTGAACAGCAGGTGCAAACCAGCAGGATGTCACCAAGCCAGTGAYAAAGACTGTAAATCCCATGGCACCACTGAGGTGAAATGCCAGGGACAGTTCCAGCATCAGGGCTTCCTGCCAGACCCAAATCAGGTCCCACTGGAGGCGCAGGTGGCCGTGGGGCCTCCTCATCCCCTCTGCTTACAGGGGCTGTTCCTGCACTCCCAACTCCGAACAGGAAATGAAATGTCAGTTCCATATTTTAAAGGAAAATTACATTCAGCCTGGAGAAACCTGGAGAGGAGAGGCTGAGGGCAGAGCTCACCAAGGGCTGCAGCTCCTCCTGAGGGGCGGCTCCAATTTCTGTGAGCTCCAAGCTCCTTGTGACAGGGACAGAACCCAGGGAACAGCTGGAGCTGTGTCTGGGCAGGGTCAGGGTGGATCTCAGGGAAAGGTTCTTCTGTCCCCAGAGGGTGCTGGCACTGCCCAGGCTCCCCAGGGAATGGTCCCGGCCCCGAGGCTGCCACAGCTCCAGGAGCGTTTGGRCAGCGCTGCCAGGGATGCACAGGGTGGGATTGTTGGGGGGGTCTGTGCAGGGCCAGGGGTGGGACTCATGATCCTTGTGGTCACTTCCAACTTGGGATATTCTTTAATTCTATGATGCATGAAGTAAAAAATGTGATCATTCTTAGCTCAGCCATCACACAGGATCACGCATGCTCTGAAATACGTCAAAAATCCAAGGAAACCCACAGCTATTTAATGGCAGCTAATTTGAAAACTGCTAAAATGGAGGGTGGGATGGACAATGAGGGTATTTTGGAGAGCTCTGCAGCATCTGTTAGCCAGGAATAGGTTTTCATCCATCTGGAAAAGGTGTCACACAGTGGGACTGTAAAGGAAGCAGCGAGATTCTCCGGGAGAGCAGGAGGAAAAAGAACAGTGAAAGCTGTTCTAGCAGGAGGCAGCACAGCAGAGGGTGGAAAACATGGGCTGCTTTCAGCCTGGAGAGGTGATAATAACCAGGGAGCCAGAAGAAATAATAATAGCTGGATCAAAGAGAGACAATAATGAAGTCCTATAGTGGTGTTTGCTCCCAGTGTCAGGGCTGAGGAGCTCACACTGCCCCTCTCCCTGCGTGAATGCCCTCTGACTGAGTGAGATCAAGGCAGAGACATTTCTCTAAAAGCACTTCTTTACGAGTACTCCTTGGATTATAGTTAGGAATTAAACTCTCCATTTTCCAATATTCCACTTAGAACCTCAAACCCACGATGCCTGTGAGTTTGCTGAGACGCCACAGAGGCTTTTGGAGGCATCTCCCAGAGGGTCCAGCCACACAGGGGGGATATTCCAGAGCCCTGAGCATCCTCACTGCTTCCAAAACCCARCTCCCTGTGAGCAAAACCGCTGCACCTTTTTGCACCAGGGAAGGGAAAGGAGGGGCTGAAGCCCCAGGAGCGGCTGAAGGAGCTGGGAAAGGGGCTCAGCCTGGAGCAAAGGAGGCTCAGGGGGGACCTTGTGGCTCTGCACAACTCCCTGACAGGAGGGGGCAGCCGGGGGGGTCGGGCTCTGCTCCCAGGGAACAGGGACAGGATAAGGGGAAACGGACTCAAGTTGTGCCAAGAGAGGTTTAAATTGGATATTGGGATAAAAGGGTGGTCAAGCTCTGGCACAGGGTGCCCGGGGCAGTGGTGGGGTGACAGTCCCTGGAAGTGTTAAAATGCACTTGTGGACTTGTGGACACAGTTCAGTGGTGGCTTCGGCAGTACCGGGGGAATGGTTGGACTCAGTGATCCTGGAGGTCCTTTCCAAACTTAATGATTCCATGATTCTATGACACTTTTAGGATTTTATAATTTCTGTGTTCTGTTCACRGTAGAATCATGGTTTTATTCCAAGGCGTTGGTCTTGAGGATGTTTTCCTGAAGAGCTGCCTGGCAGAAATCCTGCAGGGATTTGGTTTCCCCCAGGGCACTCACGATTGAGTTGTTTGTTGTTTTCCCTGTTTTTTCATTTCACTGAGCTGTTACAATGTCTCTTCCCAGGGCACCCAGCAGGCACTTTGGGGAGAACAGCACAACACGCACCAGTGCCCAGCAAAATTCACCTCACCGGTCCCACRGCTCCAGCTCCAGCCCTGTGGGTCCATTTTTGCTGCCTGGTTTTATTTACAATATCTGCCTCTGTTGGGCTTAAAAAGTGCCAGTAAAGGCTGGATTTGCAGAACTGCCAGGTGGGAGCCAGTGGCCCACGCAGTGCTCCAGCCTGGAGCAGCATTCCTGTGGGATTTATTTCAAGCCTGTGTTCAAGACCATGTCCTGGAATGTTTTTCCAAAGCTCAGAAAGATCTGAACTGGTGAGTTTTACACATTCTTAAGTGAATCCCCGAGTTGAGTCCAAAGTGGGTTAGTTCACACCAGACCCAGRTCCTGCTGGGATAAAGGGGACAAGAAATCTCACAAAATCGGTTCTTCCTCACAGCAAGTGTTGGGTTTCAGCTTTCAAAAATGTTCAACATTGCTAAACCTTTACATCATGATTTTCAGTTTGACTGAAAATTTTGTGCTTCATTAGGTGAACGAACACAAATAATTAGAAATTCCACAGCGACAGCACATCCCGCCCCTGCTGTCCATGTGTTCAATCCCTCCTGGTGGTGCTGGTCCATGAGTGGTTTCACAGGGATGTAGTGACCATAGAGGAGAGCAAAGGAATGAGGTACCCAGGGGGTGAAGTTAAGAGAACCTGACTGGCATTTCTAAATCCTATACCAACATCACTGCATTTTTATGTCTTTTGGGGTTTGACATTTCCTAGAATTGTATAATCATGGAATGGTTTGGGTTGGAAGGGRCRTTAAAGTTTATTCAGTGCCTCCCCCTGCCATGGGCAGGGACACCTTCCACTATCCCAGGTTGCTCCAAGCCCTGTCCAGCCTCACRGCAGGGGGGTTGGAACTGGATGATCTTTTAAGTCCTTTCAACCCAAATCTTTCTGGGATTCTGTAATTCTGAGTCTATGATGGGTGGCATTTTTCTAGGAAGGRCTTGTTTGAATCCACCCATTGCTGTCCTTCTTGTGATTTAAGATATATTAAGGTTGTTAAATAAAAGCTCTAAATTTTTGGATGAGACCATATCGGGATAGGACAGGATCACGAGGAGGAGTCAGGAGCCTCCCCACTGTGATTGAATCCTGCAGTACATCAGTGCAGAGCTGCCCCAAGCTGGGCTCCTACACTGTCCCCAAGGTGTGCTGGGGTGAGGGGACACCTGGATGTGTTGGGCAGGAGGGTAGAGCCCTCTGCCTGGCTGGCAGGTGCTGGGCACGGCCCTGTGGGGTTCTGCTGCCTGGGACATGTGTGGTGCCCATGGGAAATGCAGGGATGGGATGCAAGGGTCCCACCTCAGCAGCTCCCTAAAGCACCACACGCGTGTCCACTTTCTGCCTCGGGCCCTGTGCCTCACCCCAGGTGTCCCCAGGTGTCCCCAGGTGTCCCCAGGTGTCCCCAGGTGCCAGCTTTACTCTCTCTTAGGGTGCAGAGCCTGCTCAAGGTGCAGCGTTTGGGCAGCTCAGGCTGTGTTTGCACGCTCGTGTTCATCCTGCTCCCGGCTCTCCCAGCAGGCACATCCCGAGCCAGCAGGGMGAAGTTCTCAAGCGAAACAACCACAGGATGCAGGAACTGAGCACTGGAACTAAACACTAGAGAACCCTCAGCCTCAGAGGGTGTCTGCCAGGGGATTCTGATGCTTTAAGAGGTATTTGAAGTTTTAATCCGTGAAAGAAAGCTCAGATCTGTAGGCACCATCAGGTTCACTCCCCAGCTGATTGCTCTCCTGGGCCTCCTCCTCAGCCCAAGACATTTTGCACTCAGCAAGAAATGAGAAAATTGCACCATTTGCTGTTGCCAGTATAAGTCTTKCAGCACCCCTGTACCTCGCCATGTCAATGTCAGATTTTTTTCTTGGAGGTGGTTCTGCTGAATATCCCCCCCTGCAATAACCCATGGCAGGGGAATGGAGTGAGCGTGGCCAGGTGTCAGCAGAATGTTTGCATCACTTTTCCATTTCAYGCCTTTCAGCCTCGCTGGTGTTCCTTCTGCTTTTTCACTGGCAAAACAATCCTCTTCACAACACTCTGGTGGCTGTAGCTTTGTTGCCTCCTTTTTTTTGCAGAGCTTCACATCAACCCTCAGTGGCAGAACATACAGAAGGTGAATGTTTTTTCCTAAAGGCATTTTAGAACTGACCAGTGCTGGGGCATTGCACAGATTTAAATTCGATCTCTTTAGGCCAAATATCACAGTGCCATTACAGGAAATGGGAATTTTTGTATTTACTGCAAGAAAAACAGGAAAAAGTAACCTCATGCATAGAATGGATTTAAAAGGGTCACTAATTGAAGGCTGAACATCTGTGCAGACAGTAACTTGGGTCTGAAGAGCATCCACTGCATGAGGCACCAGCAATGAAACTCGAAAGAGTGACTTGCTGAGGAAGTGTAAAATRGAATCACAGAATATCCTGAGTTGGGAGGAACCCACAGGGATCATCCAGTCCAACCCCTGTCCCTGCCCAGACCCCCCAACAATCCCACCCTGTGCATCCCTGGCAGCGCTGYCCAAACGCTCCTGGAGCTGTGGCAGCCTCRGGGCYGWGMCCATTCCCTGGGGAGCCTGGGCAGTGCCAGCACCCTCTGGGGGAAGGACCTTTCCCTTTTCTCCAACCTAAACCACCCCACCAACTCAGGTCCTATTGCTGATCAGCAGAATTTGTTTGGATTAGTTTGGATTAGGTATGTTGAGGCATTTGTCTGGGTTTTTTTCCAGATGATGTTGAAAGGGTAACTGCAGTGGGGCTGGTAGATATCTGGAAACCTCATGGAAGGCACGTGGAAAACACCTTCCTTGGGCTGAGGGACAGAACCTTGCCATGTGCTGATGTGAGCCAGAGAGCTGTCAACTCATCCTCTAAGGATGTATTAACCTTAATATTTAGGGACAGTCTTAGCTACAGAGGAAGCAGCATTGAAAAGGTTAAGAAGGGACTGGACTCTATGAGCAGCCTTCCATCAAAAAAYACAGCATAAATTAAATAAAAATTGAGTAATTCATCATCAAAAGCGGGGACAGAGGATGATGAAGCAAGGAACAGCCTCTGCAGTAAATAGGAGATAAAAATAGGGCAAGGAGGTGACATCAATCTGAGGGCTATTTCCAAAACATCCCATCCCAAAAAGCCTCAGACTGACATTTTGGGGAGAGCTGGCAATTTGAAGAGAGATCCCCTCCAAGGGCACTCCCCTGGGTGCGAGGGCTGTCGGCTGTGTGGGCAGGGAGCCGGGTCCCTGGTGGGGGCCTGGGCCACTGTGACTCAGCTTGGGGACCTCAGAGCTCTCGTCCTTGCATGTGGTGATGGGAACTCTTATTTTTGAGACCAGGCTGCTTCTGGACAGAGACACTCATTCAAGGCTTCCTGGTGAGGCTCTGWTGGGAACACTTTCTGGACATTTTGTTATGTTTTTTTTTTTTCTGGAGAACATTCCTACATAGAGCCACAAATCCATCCCGTTGTCCTTCAGACCTTTTCCCAGCACTTGCCTTTCTTGCAATGCCTTCAAGCCATGGAGATGGGGGTGGTTGCTCTCCAGCTTCATGTGCTGATCAGGACCAAATCCTGGCTGATTCCTGTTCCTTCTGCCTCCAGGCTGCACCTKCTGWTTGATTTGGATGGGAAGCTCTTGGKATGGGGCCATCACCTTGTTCTGTGGCTGTACCCTGAACATACATTATCCTTCAGACCTGCTCCTGGGAGATACAGCATTACTTCTTTCAAGGACAGTGATCTACACCATTTCCTGTGGGAATATTAGCTGGAAGAGGCTGTGCAGTGTCAAAAATCCTGTTCCCATTCAGTATTTCTCAGTGGGATTCTCACAGAGCTGAGCTGTTGGGGTAGAAGTTCCCTGGAGGAGTCTCTGGGGCATTAATCCTTGGTCGCAGTCACAGGCGCTGCAGCTCTGCAGCATTTTGGGGTACACAGTAAAAATCCCTGGCTTGTTTGGCTCCCTTCAAGGCCACATTTTGTCCCTGCAGGGAGCCTGGCTGCAAGGCCCGTGAGATCCCATCCAGAGAACACAGCATCCRTGGCCAGAGAAACTGAGGCATGTGTAGGAAGGGTGTAAAATTATTGTGACATGAGGAAGAGAAGAGCTGTGAAGGACAAAGTGGGAAAAATATATTTCCTTCCTTAAGATATCGGAGCAATGTCCAAGAGAGAGCAGGAAAGCCCAGCACAGCCACTGACGTGTCCTTGCACGGCTGAAGGGTGGCTCAGGAGGCGACTCTGGGGAGAGGGAAGGAGCAAGCAAAAGTCCAGGGGCAGAAATGTYAACCTTTAGAATTAGAACCTTCAAGAAAACAGCTGGAAAAGCCCACATGAACATTCTGGGGAGGCTGGCAGTGCTCTGTGGAGGTGGCAGCATGTTCCCCACAGCAAATGCTGAAGGATATTCCAGCAGCRTGTCTCCAGTGTGTGGCTGTTCCTCACCCGGAGCAGTGCAGACCCAGCTGCAGATTCCAGAGGGGAGAGCAGGATGGGGCTTCCCCTGCCCTCATCCCATGCTCACAGAAGCACAACCCGAGGCTCAGCAGGACCTATTCTCATTTAATGGCATTTTAACCGTGCCCCTCTCTATCCTCGGCCGGCTGGCAGAGGGCTCCCCATGCTCCCAAGGCATCGCCACAGCCCGGGGCCGTGTCCGCAGCCTTGTGCCGCTGCTGCTGCGGGGTAGCGATGGCCCTGACCCTGTGCTGGGGGTGCCAGGAGCGCCCCGCCGGGATCTCCTCACAGCTCTGGCAGAGGGGCGAGGGACAGCTGAGTCACCGCCAGGGACACATCGAGTCACCGGCACGGCGCGGCTCATGCAACGACAGCCACCCGAGCCGGGGGGGGACAGTGCCAGTGCTCCTGCAGTGCCAGCAGCCCGGGGGGACAGTGCCAGTGCTCCTGCAGTGCCAGCGGCCCGGGGGGACAGTGCCAGTGCTCCTGCAGTGCCAGCAGCCCGGGGGGACAGTGCCCGTGCTCCTGCAGTGCCAGCAGCCCGGGGGGACAGTGCTCCTGGGGTGCCAGCGCTCTTGCAGTGCCATCACTCCTGGCAGTGCCAGTGCTCCTGTACTGCCAGCATTTCTGCAGTGGCAGTTCTCCCGCCAGTGCCAATGCTCCCTACAGTGTCACCACTCTCACAGGTGCCCTCACTGCTCCAGCACCCCCTGCCAGCCTCTGGTACCATCCTTGCAGCTTCTCTGCCCTGTGCCAGGGGGACACCGGGCACGTACCCCCTGGGAGAGGTGGCTGCCCACACCTCCCATGTGCATCGATGGCTTCAAGCTGAAATTCAGAGAGTAGGTTTGGATCAGGTATTGAGGAGGAGTTCTGCCCTGKGAGGGTGATAACACCCTGGCACAATGTGCCCAGAGMAGCTGTGGCTGCTCCTGGATCCCTGGCAGTGTCCAAGGCCAGGCTGGACAGGGCTTGGAATGGGATGTGGGGTGGAATGGGATGTGCTTTAATGTTCCTTCCAACCCAAGCCATTCTGTGATTCTGTGGTTCTAAATCCATGCAGAAATGTAAACTGGCATCTGTTCCCYTCTCAAGCCCCAAAGGCCTGAGCTCTCACCTGTACGAGGTACCCTTTCTCTCCCCTGTTTCATCCCCCAGCTGCAATTCCCCACTCCTTCCTGGCTGAGCAGAAGAGGCTCTGGGGACATGTGGCCCCTTGGGGTCTCTCAGGTCTCTCAGACCAGAACTTCAACACAGAATAAAATGAGGGTTTTTTGCTTGTGAAATTGATATACTGGGGGCAGCATGTCTGCAAGGAAAGGTTCAGTTGGGGTGGCACTCCATGTTTGTGGTTCTTGTTTTAATGTGTTGATTTTTAATTGATGAAATCTGGCTCAGGGAAAATGTGCTTTCACCTGCATCAGGTGCCTACTGAGGGCCACATTTCCCAGACTGTGTAAGTGCAGAGGGCACCTTGCCCTTTGGCACTGCCCTGGGCCCCTGCTGGGATAGATGGATGCTGTTTCATGCCAGTCTCTTCTGAAAGCTTTACTTTTACAAGAAGGAATTTTAAAGATAAGCCAGACAAATGAAACAATAAACCTCTTGAAAAATTAAAGGAAAGGGGTAATTTAACACAGAGTTAATAAAGGTAATAAATAATCTGCTGAGTAGCTGGAGGACAGACATGGYTGGAGCTTTCACTTGAAGTCTTCACATCATTCTTACCTCACTGACCTTCTGTGAGCATCTCCCCCATCTTCTGCCCTCATCCTTTCACATCCAAGGTGCCCAAGCAGTTCCCATTCTTCTRTGTACAGCAATCACCTGACTTAGCCCCAAAATATATCTGGGAGGGTGGGAGGTGCGTGGCAGCACACACTGCCTAACATTGCACAACAGCTCAGGCCTGGAAGCGAAGGATAAACTTGGGCTGGATTGAAAATAAGCTGTGTTGTGTGGGATGAGCCAGCCAAGCTGGAATTCAGCCCTAAGTTCCTCAGCTCAGGGCCTGTGAGCAAGCTGGCCCTGGTGGGTTTRACTGCACTTTAGGAAGGCACAGTCCTGGCCTGGCACCACCAGCCAAGGCTGGACTGAGCAATGGGCAGGATCTTGGCTCAGCACCTCCGCCAGCAGCACCTTCGTGACACCTTCATATTTCCAGGAAACCTTGGAAGGAGGCCCAGCCTGCCAGATGGCTTTTTTGAAATTGGGAAACCAATCATAGTTTAAAAAAATGGCATTATTGCCTCTGTGCAGCACATTCCGTGCACACGTGTGAGTCACTACCAGCAGCCCAGCATTCTGCTGGCTCCAGGCTCTGGGGCCAGGGCAGGGCTGCAGGGCTGGAACAGCCCCAGGGCTCAGGGGCTCAGGGGCTGCACTGAAAGGGGACTGTGATGGCAGCTGGGACATGGGAGCCTGGCACCAGGCTGTGCTGCTGATCTGCGCTGGCACTGCAGGAGGAGGGACCTCAGCTCTGCCTGGCTCATCCTGGGGTGACACCGGGCACAGGGGCACAGGGAAGACAAGCACCAGGAGAGGCTGATTGTACTGAGAGTGGTGAGATCCTGGCACAGRCTACCCAGAGAAGCTGTGGCTGCCCCTGGATCCCTGGAAGTTCTCAGGCCAGRCTGGAGGGGGCTTGGAGCACCCTGAAATAGTGGAAGGTTTCAGGGGGAAAGAACAAGAGGATCTTTAAGGTCCTTTCAAACACAAACCTTTCTGTGGTTCTGTTATTCTGTGACTCTGGTGATGGGAATGGGCTGTCCTTCCATGAAGAGCTGGTCTGGAGACAGCCATCATGGGCCAGCAGCCAGACCCCCGTGCACCCCGAGATGTCACCATGAGCAGCACTTGCTGGTGTCTCTTTTGGTCACGGGGGTTTCCTCTGCCAGCAGCCAGTCCAGCCTCACAGATGTGCCGCCAATCACATCAGTGGTGTCAGGAAGGGTTTTGTGATGCTGACCCTGGGAATGTGTCCCCRTGTCCATGTGGTGCTGCAGGACACAGGGCTGGGAGCAGGGATGTACCAASAGCAGTGAGCCCCAGCTCTGCTTCCACCGGCACTGCTCCTCAGTGCCATGGCAGGGGGGTCCCCAGCGTGCCGAGAGCCTGCCCTGGGCTGACACCTCTGTGCTCAGCAGCACCAGGGATGCTCTGCTCCCCGGGGATTGTTCCTCCTGCTCCTCCACCACCATCAAAGCTCTGCAGCTAAGGACAGTCCCGGCTGAAGCTGCTCTCCCAAAGGRAGGGAAGAAGGCGCTGGCCATGAAAGCTTTAAGCTCATTAGCTGCCACTGGAGCAGTAATTAGGTTGATTAGTGCAGGAAGCACGGTGGGAGCAGTCTTTCTTCCTCAGGCACCACCGACAGAGAAGAGAGAGCTCCCATCTCCCCTCTGGTGTAAAGGAACAGCACTGAGGAAGAAAGAGCATGCTGAACAGCTCTGGCACAGGGATCTTCGGCAGCTCYGGAGCTGGTGTGACCTGGGAAGGARCAGGAGAAAGGGGAGAGAGCAAAGGGCTGGCTCTGAGGGGCCTCGAGRTGCATGCTGGAAGTGCAGGTGAGGAAGGAGAATGGTGCAGTTCTTGAGCCAGCCTGGGTCAGACTGATCTGCACCAGATCTGCACTGACTGTCTTGTGCAAAGATTTACCCAAAGCTTCTCCTCCTCRCTCCCAGCTCCATCAGCATAGAAGAATCCAGCAGTGCGCCACAAGAGACCTCAAATGGTGGGCAGATGAGGGGGCTGCAGCAGCACTGCCCTGGCTGAGGGTCCCAAAGGACCTTGACCCCCATTCTGCCCTTCCAGCCCTGCCCCACAAAGCACCAGGCAGTGTGAGCTGGCACGGCGTGTCCTTCAGGCAGCAACAGAGAACGGGGCACTCAGCACCTGCTCTCTAAGAGGCATTAAATATTCTCYGAGCTTCCTCAAGTGGGACCACACACCAAAAGCCTTCCTTTGCAGTCCTCAAGCCTCTGAGGTAGGACCAGACCTCAAACTTTATTTTTCTCTCCAGGGAAGAACATATTATCACAGAATCATAGAATCACAGAATGGTTTGTGTTGGAAGGGACCTTTAAATCAGCCAGTCCAACCCCGTGCCATGGGTAGGGACACCTTCCACTAGACAAGGTTGCTCCAAGCCCTGTCCAACCTGGCCTCAGACAGGGAAGTTTAACAGATTATCACAGGCAAAACCAGAGTGGCAATCTGGCACTGGTTTGTGTCTTCACTCCTGATCCCAGAAGTTCCTGGGGTCTGAGGCAGAGGAGCGTTTCCTACCTTCACCTCCAGCAAAACTTCTCTCCTGTTCATGCAAAAGCTCCTGTCCAAGCTGTGGCTGGCACGGCAGAGGCACCACAAGTGCCACGTCTTCTCCTGTGGCATCCTCCCCATCCCCACAGGATGCTCCTGGTACAGGYTGTTTTCCTCACGGCTCTAGGGGAGAACAGTCAGGGCCCTGGGCTACACAGAGACATTGTGGACCTTTTTCTGGAAAGCTGTTAGCTGAAGGCTGCGAGGGAACATGGCAAGGAAATTGGGGAAGATGAGCCTAATCTCATTTTTTTTGTGTTGTGAAAAGGGTGTGAAGAAGAGAAAAGGAGATGTACTGGTAAATTACCATCAGGGCTGCTATAGTAACACGGCTTTAAAGATTGCCTCCTTGGCCTCCTTGGGGCTATAGAAAGCTCTTCAAATTGTTTTGTAGTTTTCCACTGTCTCCTGGTGCAGGCTGGCCAGGGCTGCCTCGTGCCTGCTGTCCGTGCCAGCCGTGCATCCACCACCACCCTCATCCCAGCCCCACCAGCGGGAAGGTGCAGGGGAATGAAGGGACTCACTCCTGGATAACTTKGTTACATTTCTCCCTTCAGGCTCACAGGGAGTTTCAGGGAAGTACCTTTACTCACTTATTACTCACTTTTTCTCCCCTCTTCATTCCCCTGACTCATTTCCCTGTAGGGAATCAGAGAGGGACCCCAAACAAAACAGCTGGTGAATCACAGGCTCCCAGTGCAGCACAGGGCCTGGCAGGTGGGGAACAGAGTCCAAGGGGATGTGCAGCCAGAGCATCCCTTGGCCAGCACAACACCCTGTCCTGAGCCCTGACCTCAGCCCTGTCCTGAGCCCTGACCTGAGTGAGCCCTGTGTGCCCCCTTTGCCCCTGCTGGGGGGCGCCCCAGGTGCTGGGGTGCACAGTCCCCACCAAATGCTGGGCAAGTACAGAGCCATGTGAGCCATGAGTCAAGGGGCACGTCGTCACTTGTCACAACTCTGCAGTTCCCTAGGAGTCGCTTCCCACCCCTAAAGGGAACAGTTTCCCTCCTCTTTTTAAAGGAAAGTCCCAAAAGTCCGTGCAGGAGTGTAGTGGTCCCAGTCTGAAGTGCTATCAATTGCCTCAGCTGAGACCATGGGAAAGAGTTTTTTTCCTCCAGTCTTTCCATCATTCTGCTGGAGTTTGCCCCTTACACACAGACCATTTATATTTCTGAGCAGTTCCCCAGCCCCCATCCCTGCAGCGCTGCTGCTCCCCCCTGCATCCTTGACAGCTGCCCTTGTTTCCAGCACCGTCAGGCTCCAGGTCAGATGCTTTGCTTCAGCAAATGCTGGGCAAATAGGATTTAAYAGGATTTTTGGCTCCAGGAGCTAGTCAAGAATTCGTGTCCTCTCTTTCCACTCATGCATTTCATTCATCTCCAACACCAGCTTAACGTAGGTGGAGGTGTCTGTGTTTTATGGCTTTGTTTCTTTGGAATTCACTGGGATGGAGAAACGCTAATGTTTAATTTCTGCAGGAGGGAAATAGTGTTGTCAGCCAACCTCCTCAGAGGACCCCAGACTAATTTAGTGAAAACAAAAGTCTGTGTGAATTCTGGTGTGAATTCTGCTGTGCGAAATAGGACCTCCATAGGTGTGCTGGCCTGCRGCTTCACACGTTCGAGAGTTCTCAGTAATACACTGCAAATTCATAGAAATAATTGGTCTTATTCTTTATTAAAATAACACCTAAGGTGTAATTTTATTTCAGATGAGGTGTGTCCCTGTGCTGAAATACTCAGAGTCTTCTAGATGTGCTGCAATATATTGAAACCAGACACAAATGAATTAAGATTTGGCTCGCAGCACATGATGCCACATGGCTTCTCAGGAGAAGAGCACCAAAACTTGTAATCCCCTGGCAGTCCCAACAAGGAGAGCAAAGCTGCCTTCTGCAGGTRTAAATGGCAGGTGTGACCAGCCCGAGACTGTCAGACACACGTGTTCCTCAGGGGGTACCACCATCGCTCTGGGACGCAGACAGTGCCCTTGGATCTGTGTCCTGCAGCTGAAGAAATGCCTCTTTGCCACAGAGTCGACCTGGTCCGGTTCAGGGCTGCCACTCCTCAGAGCACAGAGCACAAGTAGCCAGACTGTGGAAAGAGGACATTCCTAGTCTTAGTAAAAAAACATGTWTTAATGAAACAGTGCCCAGAAGGGTCCTCTATTTCTGTTATTAAATTTTTCAGAGCTTACCAGGATGTGGCTGTTATTCACCAGTTTTCAGGCTTGTGAGCTGAAGGGTATAGTTTTATTGACATCTTCTCAGAGGAAAGGACTCAGCCTTGGGGTTTCATGCATATTTACATTCAATGCTAAACATGCAGTCATATTCCTCTTGACATTTCACTTAGTTTCTCTCTGAGAACAGGAATCTTCCCATCCTCTTGTTTAAGCATTGTGCAATAACCAGATGGAAAACAGCCCCTGGCTATGAGAGAGAGATCTAAATGTCTGACATGGAAGTTTTGCTCTCTAAGAAATTCTGCTGCTGSTTGCTAGCCACTGGTGTTGGGTTCAGTTTCTCCATGATGATAAGGCAGTAAATGTAAGGAACTTTCTTGCTGGAGACAAAAGATGGCTTTAAGGCAGATGCTTTGCCTTTAGAACTGGACATCTGGAACTGGTTCCCATTTTTGCTGTAGATTCCATATGTGACTTATCCAAAGCCTTTGCTTTTCATCTTGACATCTCCRGCTGAAGCTCTGAGTTCTACGACAGGGAGACTGCAGTGTCTTGTGTCAGAAGATGATGATTTAAAAGACAGCCCTTGGATGCTGTTATAAGGTCTGGTGATGATTCATCCTGAATGGAAGCCATCCCTGTTTGGCAGCAGGCACAGCTACTGCCCTTTGAAATGCACCTTTCCAACCTGTGCTCTCCTGGGAGACTGGACTGACACCGAGGGAGGAAGCTTTTGTGGCACAACCCTCACTGGCAATTTGTAAATCTTTTCAATTGGCCAGGAAAGGCTGAAAATAGCTCCCTAAAAGCTTTCCATTGCTCCTGTCTCACTGTTCCCTGTTGTGTAAGGATAGGTGAATGTTTCTCTCCTAAGTGAGTCTTGCTGGCTCTTCCAAACTTCAGAGAAGTTCAGTATCAGGAGACTTTTAATCTGTGGGTCCTAACTTTGTCTGAAGTCGGTTGGAGTCAGAGAGAGGTCCATCTGGGACAGGGCAGGGGTGAGGCTGCACGCATGCATTTCTTCAGGTCAGGCTTTCAGCAGTTCAGCCCCGTCCTGCTGCTCTGGAGACTGCCTTCCTCCATGAACCTCCAACCTGACATCCAAATTAAACCACTTAATCTCCARTTCTTCAGACTGCAGAGAGAAAAAGCTCTAAATGCAGAATAGAGTGTAAATAGATCCATYAGTGTCTGTCTCCAGGCTGAACAGGAGACGTGCCAAACTGTGTCTGGCTAAGTGGAGCGAATGTAGATGCTGGGGTGAGTGACTGACCCCGGTGCCCATCTGTTTATCGAAGCCTCTGCTGATCAAATCATGGAAGGAGGGTGAGCTGGCTGAGCTGGGAATGGCTGTGTTACCCTCTCAAATGGCACCTGAGGAAACCTCAGTTGTGGCTGAAAATTGCTATAGTATAAGCCCATTGCACATCACAAGAACTGTTGCATGTTATTCATCTTCATCCTGATGCCTGCATTGTCAGTATTTGTTTCTTGTTTGTCATTTTTTGCTTGACAAAAAGATGTCAAGTTGGTATTTAATGCGGCCTTGAGAATGTTTATTGTGTATTGTAGCATCATTTTAATGTTCATGAAGTTTTGGGCTGCAGAGCAGTGCTATTGACCGGGAATGAGAGCAAACCCCAGCGGCAGAGGCACAAACTGCAGCTTCACGCCAGATATTTAAGCAAAAACTGCTTGGAGGTGGTAGCAAACTCAGGCCTGCCAGACAGCATTGCACCCATACAGCAATCCCTCCTGAAACGCAGAATATATCAAGTTCTCCAGGGAGTGCCAGAGGCCCTGGCCCTGCCCAGGTCACAGTGTCCAGTTGTTGGTGCTGGAGCTGCAGTTTCCAGCTGGATGGCTCAAGCAAATGCTTTTACTGGGATTCCAACATTTGCCTGAATTGGGGRCTACCTCTGCCAAATCTCAAACTGAAAGAGCACAAATTTTGGCCCAAGATTAGATGAGAGGCTCTCTGGGAGGGTCAGAGAGCCTCTCAGTGCTCTGGCCCCMGCGCAGGATGACCGTGCCTCTGCCAGCAAAGGCTGTGCCCAAGGCCGTCCTGCTGATGAAACGGAACACAGAGAAGGCTCAGCCTGCCTGCAGTTAAGCAGAGTTCCCTTGGTACATTCCCAGGAGGAGCCTCTTRATCCCATTGACCTGGCTTGATTTCAATCTGCACAGGAACACTGCCTACGCAGGTTGCTCTGATACTGTTACTTGGCTACAGCAGGGTTCCCATTCTTTTTGATATTTTATATGTGTTTTGTAAATGCAGTGTCACAGATGCCTTCAGCCTTGTTTGTCAGTCYTATGTGCCTTGTTCCCAGTGCCCATCCCTGGCAATGCTCTGGCTTTTTTTCACTAACAGGACTTTTTTGTCTCACAAATCTTGGATATCTGTAGCCTTGGAGTCCTTGACGAAGACACAACACCTTTCAGCCTGATGTCAGCAAAATGTCCCTGGGTGACCTTGAGCAAGGAGAAACTGCGAACTATCAGATCATACAGTAGYCCATGCACAGGTGCACCCACAGGATGCTGGTGGCCCCGTACCTCAGTGACGTGTTGTATTGGGTCTGACTGAGCTAAAGCTCAAGCCCTTCCAGTCTGTGCTTTGCATGAGTGGCTGGACAGGGGCTGATAACAGASCAGTGTTTTGGCTATCGCCAAGCAGCGCTGTCCCTCTGACACTCCTTCCCCCTCAAAGGGATGGGAGTGTGTAAGATCCTGGGAGGGGACATGACCAGGCCAGCTGACCCAAATCAACCAAAGGGATACTCCGTACCATATGACATCAGCTCAGATATGTAAGTGAGGAGAGAGAGGAGGAAGGGGGGGCATTCATGAGTTTTCAATGTTTGCCTTCTGGAGCAACTACTACACGTGCTGAAGCCCTGCTTCCCGGGAAGTGCCTGAACAACGCTGCTAATGGGAAGTAGAGTTTGATTTCTTTTTTTGCCTTTGGCTTTTGTGCATGCAAGTCTTTGCTTATTTTTTTTATGTCAGCTGTAATAAAACAATTTTATCTCACCCAGCTGGCTGTTCACCATCTTACTCGCTCCCCTGTCCCAGAGGGAAAGGGAGTGATAGGGAGACTTAGTGGGCACCTGGCATCTGGCCAGGGTCAACCCACAACACGTGTGTGCAGTTTTGGGTGGCAAAGTAGAAGAAAGATATAAGGTTATTGGAGGGCAGGCAGGGCAGGACTATGAAGATGACAAGGGGCTAAACGGGAAGCCATCTGAGGAGGGGCTGAGGGCATTTGGTTTGTTCAGCTGGAGAAGACTGAGGGGAGACCACTTTGCAGTCTGCAACTTCCTGGTGACAAGAAGAGGAAGGGCAGGAGCCCATCTTTCCTCCTTGCCAGTGACGAGTGACAAGACACGACAGAATGGCTTGAAATTTTGTCAGGAGAGGTTTATGTCACATACTAGAATAGGGTTCTTTCTGCAGAGGGTGTTTGGACACTGAAAAGGCTGCCAAGGGACCTGGTAGGACAAAGATCAAGGACCGTTTGCATGGCACCCTCAGGCACATGGTGGGACTCAAGGGGCTGTCCTGGGCAGAGCCAGGASTTGGACTTCAATGATCTGTTTGGATCAATTCCTCCCATTGTTCCGGCCCTTGTTCCCKGMCAGCAGAGCCCGGCCCCCACCCGGCTGCACCCTCCTGTCATCTACTAGCGCGGAGTGAAAAGGTTCCCCCACACCAAGCGTCCTCTTCTCCAGGGTGATCAGTCCTGGCTCTCTCAGACCCTGCTCACAGCACATGGGCTCCACACCCTTCCCCAGCTGACTTTTAACCCTGGAGCCGCTCCAACCTCTTCGTATTAATCCGCACTGGGGAAAGTGCCTACAAATGGACACGATGCTCGAGCCGTGGCCTCAACAATAAACAGCACAGGGCCACGAGAACTGTCCCGCTCCTGCCGGCCACGCCATGACTGGCAAAGCCCAGGGACCTTTCGCCTTCATGTCCACCTGGGAACACCTGCCTCAGCTTCAGCCACCGACCACCAGCAGTCTCACAGCTGTTCTGCAGGCAGCTTTTTCGCAAAAACTGCACAAATCAGCACCAACAGAGGCTTCTTGTGGMCAAAGGGCAGCACCCGACACTTTGGTTTCTGCAACCTGCGGCCGCTGCTCTGGGCCMRRGCAGCCRCGGCCGGGGCCCTGCGCACAGCCTTCCCACCCTGCGGCACCCCACGCTCCCACCCCGCTTGGCGCCGCCCTCGCCCATTTGATACCGGAACACTGCAGCCCCTCCTGGCATCATCCACACACGCATTCAGCAGGCCTGGGCCCCGCTGCGCTCATCCCCGGGGCAC